>NC_056746.1:1119564500-1119577000 GCF_019279795.1 Protopterus annectens | reverse complement strand
TTCCGACAAGAGCTGATGGGAAGACATCCACCACATGAGATGATTTTTGCACGCTTGCGTGATCATAATGGTGTGAGACATTGGAAGTTGCTGGTATGACCATTGAGTAAAGAGCATCCATTGAAGGATCCGCATGTGGTATCTGGCTAATGGAAGCAGAGGTATGGCCGCTGCCATAATTCCCAACACCTTCAGAACTAACCTGGCTTTGATTCTGTTGTTGTTGAAAAGGAGTGATACCAATTTGTGAATGTCTGTTATTCTCTGATGTGTTAGTCTTGCAGACATGTTTATTGTATCTAGATTTGCGCCTATGTAGGTAATAGTACGACAAGGCGACAAAACAGACTTTTCGCAATTTATTGAAATACCCAGCTTTTGACAAACACGAAAAGTGTAATCTCTGGCCATCAGAAGGAGATGCTTGGTGGGAGCTGTGAGGAGCCAGTCGTCCAAATATGGAAACACCTGGAATCCTTGTCGTCTCAGGTGAGAAGCTACCACTGCCATGCATTTGGTAAACACCGGGGCAGTGGTGAGACCAAAGGGCAGGGCCCTGAACTGAAAATGACTGGTTCCCAGCCTGAAGTGGAGGAATCTTCTGGAGCGTCTGTTCATTTTTATGTGATAGTACGCATCCCGAAGGTCTATAGAGCACATCCAGTTTCCTTTGCCCAAAAGGGGAAGGATGGATTGCAGCGTGACCATCCGAAATCTTGTTTTCTTGACTGATCTGTTCAAGACACTGAGATCCAAAATTGTTCTCCAGTCCCCTGTTTTCTTTGGAACTAAAAAGAACCTTGAGTAGATTCCGGATCCTTGCTGGTCTGCTGGAACTGGCTGAATTGCTCTTTTTGCAAGCAGTTTTGAAATCTCCAAAACTGCTAGATCCCTTTGAGCGGGTGGAACATCTGGAAGGGATTTTTTTGACTGATTTGGAAAGCGAAGAAAGGGGATAGAATAGCCTTCGGAAATGATGGACTGTACCCATTTGTCTTGCGTCAGGGATAGCCAGGCTACTGGGTACAGTGACAATCTTCCCCCGACTGCCTCCGAAGATGGGCAGTCGGGCAACACCTCAGGGATGCTGAAAGGGCTTGTCAGGGAAGGCTTCCCGATTGCCCTGGTTCTGGACCCCCCTGCCCCTAGGGCGGCGTCTACCATTGTTATTCCGCCTCTGCCTCTGGCGGGAACGACTCTGTGCGTCAGGCGAAGTCCCTTGAGATTGTTTACGGAACCACATCTTTCCACCTTTCTGGCCTTTGGGGTAAGGCCTGGAAGGAGTAGAAAAACGGACTCCGGCGGCAGAAAGGGTCTTGCCATCAGTCTCGCACCTAGTCAAGGTTTCTTTCACTTGAGGACCAAAGAGGGATGATCCATCAAACGGGAGTTCGTGAAAGACGTCTTGAAGGGGTCCAAAATTGCATAGCCGCATCCAGGCATGCCTACGTAAGGCCACACCTGTCCCTCGGCTCTGCTCGCTCCATCAGCCGCGTAAGAAAGAAGGCGCATGGAGGAGTTGGTTATGGAGTTAAGGGTAGCCAGCTGCGTGTTCATCTTATCTTGGAAACCCGCAGCTGTAGGGTCCTTAACATTTCACTCGCTTCCTTGATCAAGTCCCTTTGAAGACGAGTAAAATGGCACAGGTAGTTCAGCGAACATGGTAAAGTCGCTGACGAGAACATCCGCTTCCGTACCTGTCCATGGACCTAGATTCCTTGTTAGGTGGATGGACAGGTACTGAAGGATCAGCTAGCTCCTTCTTAGTGGCAGCAGCTACCACCATAGCATCCACAGAAACTCCTTTTGTTAAAAACTGTTTGTCTGCTGGAGCTGTTATGAACTTGGAGGGTCTCCTGGGAGTGGGGTCCACTGAATCAGGAGCCGTCCATGCCTTCTTAGCAACCACCTGCATGAGGGGGTCGAAGGGGGGGGACACCCAGGAGGTGGAAGGACGAGAGCCAAACGCCTCAAGATATACAGATTCGTCCTCCGAAGGGTTGAGGGCTGGCCAATTCTCCCTCTGTTTCAGGATCTCCAGAATGTCTGCAAATGAGACATCTCCAGAAGGGGAACGGGGAACCCTCAGAATCATCCAAATCTGTGTCTGATGTGATGGACTCAGGTGAGTCAATGTGTTTCCTCTTACACTTCCTCTTCCGAGGGGCTCTTCTGCCAAATCAGGAGAGGCCTCGAAGAGGATGAAATCCCCACAGGGGTTCCTGAGGAGCTGGCTCTCTGCGGTCCGGGATGAGGGAGTGAGTCGACTTAGCCTGAGGCACCGTGAGGGAGGGGCGGACGGAGCCGACTGTGGAGTAGAGCCAGGCTCTAACACACTCCGCATGACCTCGAATGCACCCCTGTCAGGCAGAGCCAGAGGTCCCCGCTCCGAGAAGCTAAGAACCCCTCGGCACCGACAGTGATGGCTCCGAGGTCGATGTCGGAGCCGAACTCACCAGCGCCGAAGCACCGAGAGGAGAGGGGGTCGGACAAGGGTCCGATGCCACTCACCCCTCGAGCCGACGAGGGAAGTCCGCGCCGAGATTCTTCAAGGAAGAAACGGAGCCGGCGACGGAGCCGAAGACAATTGTATCGGCTCGACGCTATCACAGTCTCGGTTCTGGCGACCCGGCTCGAGCTCAAGAGAGTCGAAGGAGGAATATGTTGCTGGACCAGGGCAGGCATCGACTGATGAGTCGGGCTCTGAAGCATCTGGGCCAGTGCCTCGGACTTAAGAAGTCGACTCACTACCCTCTGAAGGTCATGATCCGACAGCCACGATGACCTAGAGGAGTGAGATCTTTGGCTCCGTTCAGACAGCAGGGGAGATCCTGGAGCCGAATGAACGGAGCCAAGAGATGGTGACCTGGACCTCTTCCTAGTTGTCGGCTCCGAAGGTCTGGTCGGAGCCGACACGGGAACTTCTATTACCTCGGCTCCGGCCGGAGCCGAGGGAGCCACAGAAACTGTGGACTGAGACTTATCGGCTCCAGCCGGAGCCGATAAAGGCAGAGGTTGAGAAACCTTAGGTCTCGGCTCAGTAGTCGGAGCCGAAGACCTAGATGCCTTAGAGGGCTTCCCTGTTGAAACAGATAGGGAATCCTCTGGCTTGAGTAAGCCTCTTAGTATCAATTTATTTTTTCTTTCCTGCAGGACCCTGGGGCTGAAGCCATGGCACACAGCACAGGAGTCCTGCAGGTGCAAAGGCCCCAGACAGTAGACACAAGAAGTGTGAGCGTCTGTCAGAGACATTTTCTGACAGCACGCATCACACTTCTTGAATCCGGAGACCTTTGCTTCTTTAGACATTTTTAAACAGGTGTAAACAAACACACTAATTACACCCTGTCAAGTTAAATTATAATAAAAATCACTAACTAGGATTTTTAAAATACAATAATACACACACACTCCACTAGGGAAGAGAAAAGGCCTGTAGGCCCGAGGGAAGAACCTAAGGTTCTTAAGGGAAAAAAACGGAAATTTTTTGGAAGGGGATAAAAATTTCTCCAAACTAAGGGAAATAAGTAAATATATTAAAATTAAAGGGGTTTTGAAAGACTAAATTACACAAGAAAAAGTCACTTACCAAGAACCGGTAGAAAACCAACCTCGAAGCTGTAGCGGCAAACGAGATCTGAGGTAACTCTCGCCTAGCATTGTGGGATATAAGGGGAGCCTCGAGCCAGTGGAACCAACTCTCGAGCTTTTAGAGTGGCCGAGTCGGAGCCGAGATCGGCTCCGAACCCATCCAGCAAGAATGAAGGCGAGATAGACAACTTAACATATATATTTATACATATATATATACACATATATATTTATACATATATATATACACATATATATTTATACATATATATATATACACATATAATATACCTAAAATATATATCTATATATCTATATATCTATATATCTATATATATATATATATATATCTATATATATATATATATATATATACACATACCAGTGGCGGCTGTTGACTTCAAATTAAAGGGGGGCTGCAGGAAACAGATGAATGGGTGGGGTCAATGGCAATGGGTGTAGCCAACTGGAAAGGGGAGGAGCTATGCTCAAAAAGTACAGTTTTGTACCTACCATAAATGTAGATGTCCGAGAGGAATGCATCTGCAGTCTTCACAAATGGGTTGTCCTGTCGTCAGGCAGCCCTTCGGTCGGCCGGATTCCAAAGTCTGGGTCCGGCTTCGGCTGGTGTCGCACTTCACCCGACGTCATTGCGGCAGTTTTTCAGGTATAAAGGCATCAGCTGACGCCATTTTCCTCAGTGTTTCTTGCCCCAGATGCCAGGTGCCCTCTTGGAAGGCTAAATTTGGATAAATGTCAAAGTTTCCAAATAGTAGAGAGCAAACACACAAAATAAGCATGTATGTACATATATACAAACAAATACACCATAATAGATCCCCCCCAAGCTAGCTGAAGATTGGTAAATACCCTAGGAGTACCTCAGAGGGAAGGAGGTGGGTAATCCTGACTGCAGATGCATTCCTCTCGGACATCTACATTTATGGTAGGTACAAAACTGTACTATGTCCTTCAAGGATGCATCTGCAGTCTTCACAAATGGGTAGAATACCATAGCTAAACTAGGGGAGGAGGTAAAGAGAAAAGATTATGGTGTAGTTAGGATCCCTTGCAAAACAGCAGTGGCAAAACCAGCACGGGATCTAGAGTACAGTGGTAAGTTATAATGCTTAGCAAATGTATGCACGGAGGTCCAAGTAGCAGCCTCTATAATGTCCTTGGTAGCCACTCCTCGTAAGAAAGCTGTGGTAGTGGCTGTAGCCCTTGTGGAGTGAGGCCTGATGTTCTCTGGAGTTTTCTTCCCATGATAAGAGTAACAAAATCTGATGCAATTTCCTATCCATTTGGAAATTGTCTGTTTAGAGATTGGTTTTCCTTCCTTCCCTGTTGCATATGCTACCAGAAGCTGGTCAGTCTTTCTATTGTTTTTTGTTCTGTCCAGATAGTAGCGCAATTGTCTGTGTACATCCAAGGTATGTAGGAGCCTTTCTCCCCTGTTCTGTGGGTTGGGGAAGAATGTAGGTAGGTGGATAGCCTGATTTAAAGAAACTCTGGATACCACCTTAGGCATAAATGTAGGATTTGTTCTCATGGACACTCTGTCTTGGTGGAAGATCAGGAAGGGTTGCACTGCCATCAAAGCCTGCAGTTCAGAAACCCTTCTTGCTGAAGTTATTGCTAGCAGGAAGGCAGTTTTCCAGGATAAGTATTGTAATTCTGCTGTTGCTGCTGGTTCGAAAGGAGGTAAAGTTAGCTTTTCCAGTACAAAATTCAAGTCCCATGCTGGCAATGGAGGTTTCCTGGGAGGTTTTACATTTTTAATTCCTCTCAGAAACTGTCTAAGCAGAGGATGCGAGAAGACAGGAGGATCCAAGTTGTATTCTGCTGAAATAGCTGATGCATGTATCTTGATGGAGGAATAGGACAGGCCTGTATGGTAGAGCTCTGCCAAGTACTCCAGGATGTTGGCTATGTTCACAAGTGTCACATCTTGCCTCTTTGCAGTACTCCAAATGAGATATCTTTTCCATTTTGCTGCATAATTCTTTCTTGTGGAAGGTCTACGAGCCTCCAGCATTATGTCTTTAACCCTTTGGGATAAATTCGGGCTAATTGTTGTTATGTAATGTTCCATGCAGTTAACTGCAGACTCTTTAGACTTGGATGCAGGATGCTGTAGTTGTTCTGTGTCAGCAGTAAAGGAATCAGGGGCAGCGGCCAAATTTGTTCCCTGGACATGCTCCTCAGAAGTGGGTACCAATGTTGCCTTGGCCAGTTTGGAGCTATCAGAATGATCCTCTGTCGTTCCTCTTTGACCTTCAGAAGCACCTTGTGCATCAAACGAAGTGGTGGGAATGCATATGCCGTCAGGCTTTTCCAACTGAAAGAAAGGGAGTCCACCTTCCAAGCAAGTGGGTGGTAGGTCCTTGTGCAGAATTTCTTCAACTGGTGATTGAGTGGGGATGCAAACAAGTCTATTTGTGGTAATCCCCATTTTCTTGTGATGGTTTTGAAGATGTCCGGATGCAGCATCCATTCGTGGGCATCTGTTGTAGTTCTGCTTAATATGTCTGCTAGAATGTTTTCCTTCCCTGGAACATAAATTGCCTGTAACTGTATGCTGTAGCTCAGAGCCACATCCCATAGGTCGAGAGCCAGCCGGCATAGAGGATATGAGTGTGTGCCTCCTTGTTTGTTGATGTACCACATAACTGTGGTGTTGTCTGTTCTTATCATCAACTGGCCTTCTTGGAGAAGGGGTCTGAATGCCTGGATTGCCAATTTCACTGCCATCATTTCTTTTAGATTTATGTGCAGATGTAGCTGTTCTTGAGTCCATAGGCCTTGAATGCACTTGTCCAGCATGTGAGCCCCCCAGCCGAGGTCTGAGGCATCTGTCGTGATGGTTTGTCTCGGTTGACTTCTGCAGAAGGGCAATCCTTTGTTTGATTGGCATGCCTGAGCCCACCATAGGAAGTCCTGTTTCAGGCATGGAATCACTGGAATTTTGGTTTCTAGGCTGTGTTTGTGTTGGGACCACAAATTCTTTAGGTACCACTGTAGCTTTCTCATATGCAGCCTGGCATGAGGGACCAGTATTATGCAGGATGCCATGAAGCCTAGGGCTTGTAACACTTTTCTTGCAGTCAGATGACTGTGCTTTGTTAATGCCAAGAAGTAGAGAGGAAGATGTGCTTTCTTTTCTGCAGTTAGGAATGCCATTTGTTTTGATGTGTCCAGTTCTGCACCCAGAAAGGTTATTCTTTGGGATGGAATCAGCCTTGATTTTTCTGTATTGACTGTATATCCCAGAGCTTGCAGCAGGTAGATGACTTTTTGTAAGTCTTCTGCTAGTTTGTTCTTGCTGTCCGCTTGTATCAGGCAGTCGTCCAGGTAGGGATAGATTTGAATCCCCTGAAGTCTGCAATGAGCTATAACTGATGCCAGGCATTTCGTGAACACTCTGGGCGCAGTAGATAAGCCAAATGGCAATGCTGAGAATTGATAATGCTCTGATCCTGCAAGAAATCTGAGGTATCTTCTGCAAATTGGTCTTATGGGGACGTGCAGGTATGCCTCCTTGAGATCTAGAGTTACCAGCCAAGACTCCTTGCCCAGCATGGGAAGAAGCTACTGTAGGGTCAGCATTTTGAATTTGGGTACAATGAGGAATGTGTTTAAGGCGGACAGGTCTAGAATAGGCCTCCATTTGTTTTCTTTCCTTGGTACCAGGAAGAGCCTTGAGTAGAATCCCTTTCCCTGCTCCATAGGTGGTACCTTTTCCACAGCTCTCATTTTTAATAATTGAGATATTTGGTGTAGAGCTTCTGCCCTTTGAGTAGGTGGAAGGTTTGGCATTCCTCTCTTTTCTGGTAGAGTATGGAAATGGAACCTGTAGCCGTGGTCTATAGTTTGCAAAATCCATTTTTCTCTTGTAATGCAGTGCCAGTTTTTTGAAAATAATGTTAGTTTTCCGCCCAAGGGTGCTTGTAGTTGTTCCCTGGTAGGCAGTACCACCGTCCAGTCACTGAGATTGAGTTGTTGTAGAGGTGGTGGCTGTATCCGTGCCTCGTTGGTTGTTTCCATGCCATTGGCGACCCCTGTAGGCACCCCTGGATTGGTTTCTGCCTCTAGTGCGCCTATTCCTGCCTCTTTGTGGCTTAGAGGATTCCGGAAAGGACCAGTTCTTGGAAGGCCAGTTCCTGCTAAACCTTGGAGGTTGAACTTGTAGGAAATCTTTTACTGTTTGAACAGATTTAGCTTTCTCTTCCATCTTTTTTAGTACCTGCTGCGCAGGGGAACCAAATAAGTTGACCTTGTCCATAGGTGCATCCAAAAGCTTTGATTTGACATGGTCTGGTAATGCCTGTTCTTTCAACCATGCATGCCTCCTAATAACTGTGCCAGAACATACTTTTTATCTAAAGATTCTTCAGAGGATAGTTTTTTAGTCAACTGATCAAGCATAAACTCTTGATATTGAATCATATGGAATTGACAGTTCAAAGCTCTAGCTGACAAAGTAGCAGAGGTGTAAACCTTTTTACCCCAGCTCTCTAAGGACCTGGATTCCCTTTCAGAGGGGAGGGGGTTTTTAGAAGAAGTAGCTGCTACAGCTTTAGGGCCCTGGGATATAGTCTCTGGGTCCACAACAGGAGCCTTATAAAAATGGTGATGAGTGTCCGGGATCCTATAGTACCTATCAGGCTTAACAGGAGCCGGAGGTAAAGAATCAGGAGCAGAGCATGCATCATTAAATGCATCATCAACAACAGGAAGAACTGGGGGTATGGCTAAAGGTCTATGTTGTGGCAAATGTAGAAAGGTCCTAAGCCTCTTTCTAGAGTCTGGGAAATCCTGGCCCTGCCACTGAAATTGTTCCCTCATAGCATGCAAGGTTTCCCCAAAGGAAAATTCCTCAGGTGGGGAGGCTGAAGGAATGGACTCCTCAGCATCTGAATCTTCGTAAGGGGAATAAGCAGCCTCAGCAGGGTCTGTATGCTCCGAGTCATCAGAAGAATCATCTGCGGATACGGGCTCAGGGGGCTCTGCTCTAGGTCTCTTTTCTGGAGGAGGAAGAGAGGCCCTGTCAGGATGAGGCTGGGTTCCACGGATTAAGGATATGAGATCCTCAGCCAAAGAAAGCATGTGGGAGCTAGTGCTGGGCCTGTGAGAAGGAGGCTTGGCAGGCACAGATTTTGTTGCTTTGGCTGCCTTAGCTCTGGCAAAGGCCTTAATAGACATAGCTGGAGGAGGCCTAGCAGCTCCACGTGCAGGGGTAGAAACATCCAGGGGAATGGTGTCTGATAGATCCTGTGAAACCACAACAGAAGGTTGGATTTCAGAGGCCGTCTCTACCAGGCTAGAAGAGGCCTCGGTGGAAGGCAAGTTATCGGCTGAAGAAAAAAACGCTTGCTCGGTTTCGGCCGAAACCGAGACACTCGTGGTTTGCTTAACCGTGGTTTCGGCCGAAACCGCGGACCGCGAGTGTCAGTCCTTTTCTTTGCGTTTTTTAGTAATTTGTGTAGTCGGAGGATCCGACGGCATAATGTAGGCAAAATCAGAGCCGAAAATCTGTTCAGCAAAGTCCGACCGACGTTTAAGCGTCCGTCGGTTAAAAGAGGAACAGGCTAGACAAGTTGCTACGTCGTGGTCTGGGCCTAAACAATGAATGCAATAGGAGTGGAAATCTTTATGAGGTATTTGTTTCCCACAAGCTAAACAGTTATTAACTTTGTCTGACATTGGCTGAGGCAAGAAAGAGTCCCCAACGGGGTACTTAGCTTTATTGAAGTCTTTGAAGTTGTATTCGGTAATAGTTATCTCTGGATCTGACCGACCGGCACTTGCGAACAGCTTCTGCTTCGGGCGCCACGCGGCAAGAAAGACTGGGGAAAATGGCGTCGGCTGATGCCTTTATACCCGAAAAACTGCCGCAATGACGTCGGGTGAAGTGCGACACCAGCCGAAGCCGGACCCAGACTTTGGAATCCGGCCGACCGAAGGGCTGCCTGACGACAGGACAACCCATTTGTGAAGACTGCAGATGCATCCTTGAAGGACATCCACAAAAACTATAACTTTAATTAAATACTCTGCCCTGGGTGCCAAACCATCATTATGAGAGTCCAATCAAGACAAAATGAAGTGTAGAAGAAAAAACATATTTCAATCCATCGGTTGCACGACAGCTTGCTTAATATCTAGATGGGAACAAAAAGGTTGTGAAGCATGAAAAAATAAATTACTTTTTAAATATATTACTGGAATGCTAGTCAAAATCAAATATAAGAATAACAAGTAGCACTCAACTCAAACCACTTCTCCTTGTACTCCAGTTCTAATTATGATTTATATTCAGCTTTATTAAAGTACCAAGTAACATGCTGAAAGTAGCAATCTCTGTGACACTCCCACTTGTAAAAATGTTTCTTATCCAAAGAAGACCTGCTGCCTGACAACAACTATCTACTTGTTTCATGGGGAAAACATGATCAAAGTAAAAAATGAAAAGCAAACAGGAAACAAGCTCAACATACATTGCTTAAAGGATTACTGCACAGGATATGGACCGCACATGATAGATTGGCATTCTGTTTAGTTTGCAGGTAAAGCCTGTAATGAGCTCTTAAAATAATGTAATCCTGTCCTTTATTACAAATACTGTCATATGCATTTCAATTCCCAAGGCTTATATGTTATCTAGTTATGTAAGTATTCTCTGCATGATAACAACAGAAAGGCTTTCAATGTTGGCAATGCTTTAACAGTATGGTTATTAAAACGTATTTGCATCTTACAAATCTCAGACAAGTTTACCAGATGGTCATTAAAGCACTGCTACTTAAACACAGAGCAACAGGCACTTTCTGAATAATAATAAGCATAAATCAACAGTATAAAAATATGACAGAAACCAGAACATTCTGCAAAATCTAGGACAGATAAAAAGCCATTGTAGTACTTGTGTTTACCTTGGATGGGGGGATAGTCTGCACATTTACACTGCATAACTGCTCCTTGCCTTGCTTGGACACATCCAGAGTCACTACATGGGGGAGTGGGGTGCAACAAGTATGTCACAATTTGAAGTGTCTCTAGCTGACTGCGATGGCCCTGACACATTTGTCATACCTCTCAACCTCAGAGCAAGAAATCTGGACAAAGCCATACATAGAAGTGGGACAAAGGCCCAAAAATAAGGATAATTTTTAAATAATGCTCTTACAAACTTAGAAAGATAATGGAATAGTAGGTGTTGCATTATTATGAATTTTCTGAAGGGTATGAAATCTGAAACTGAAATGTCTGTCATTATTTTCTAACTTCAGTCTTTAATGATTTCCCACTAATTTGCCAAATAAAGCACAACTTTATGAAAAATGGACCAAAAATGTGATTCAAAAATATAAAATAACCACACAATACAGCTGGGAACCTGTCAAAGAAGGGACACTTTTTAATATTAGTACTGCTAACTTGAGCAGCTGACAAAATAAAACAATCTACATGCAATTCTGAAATAAAAGTAATCTATAATTGATTACTACAGTTATTTATTAATTGTAAACCCTCCATGTTTTCTTCCAAAGTTGCCATTTTGCGGAGGGATTATTAGGGGAAGAGCAACATTTTGAGCCAAAATCAGGGACAGTTGAGAGGTTTGGATATGCCTAATTCTATAAAGCAATTTATTTGCATGTACCTCTCAACCTGTTAATGAATGCAGGAAATCTGGACAAGGCCAAATATATGGGGGAACATATAAACAGTACTAAAAATTGCTCTTGTATAAACTGAGACACTTGATCGAATAACAGGTCTTGCTTTAGCATGCATTTTTCTGAAGGTTATGAAGTCTGAAACTCAGTGTCTGTCATTATTTAGTGACTTCATTCCTAAATGATTTGATAGAAAAACGCAAATTTTATGATGGGCAAACGAAAAACAAGAAGCAAAAATCTATTCATTCTGCAAAAATCTGGACAGTTGAGAGGTATAGTTCAGCCAGGGCTGTCTTTGAGTTTGCTGCCCTTCCCCCCTCACAAAATCATGGTCAAATGGAGCTTCCTCCCCTACAGCCATTCCAATGAACCATTACTTGGCTATTTCACCCCATTTACCATAAACACTAATGTGCATACTGCTTTACTTCTGCAATGATTTGGACTTCATTTAAAAGTTTTATTTTGCATTTTACAGCGCAAACACTAATAGATATCATATCTGCTAAACAAAGCAATGCAGTCTCACAATGAGAACAGACTTAGCATTAAAACTTCTCTGCCCTTGAAAACTCACAATCACTGAAACAGCATTGAAACCCACATTCAAAGAAAATACATTTTGCCAGTGGCAGATTAACTTTGGGTTTGGGCTGTTTTCAAATCACAGGCCCCTTGCACACGAAACATACACATGCTCTTTCATACACCTTCCTGATTGTATTAAATTATATTCCTTGTACAATACAGTACAGTTTTAGAGGGTGTTTTAAATTTATTGTTTTGAAAATTTTCCAGTAAACAATGAAACAAAATGCATGCACCAGTAATGACAAAACTGCCCAATTCAGAACATTTCCATAATAAAAGTCTACTCAAACTTCTACAGTCCACCAGTATCAGTACATATGTACAATCTCTGAAGAAGTAAAAGCCATTTAAATAATTCCACATTAAAGAGATCTGTAACTAATGAAGAGGTTGCTGCTAGCAAACAACTTTGTATTTCATTGTTTCATCTACAAATAAAGTGCCCGTTACCCTTGAGGAATAAATTGCCTATCTTACACTAAAAAAATGATAAGCTAGCAATATTGCAATAGGGAATGGATGGCAAACTGATAACAGGTTCATAGTTACTAGTTATCTTCGCACCCACCCCTTTTGCAACACAGTACAGTATTAGAAATGCATCTATCTACTGTGGGAGTAGAACCCACAGCC
>NC_056746.1:1119452000-1119557000 GCF_019279795.1 Protopterus annectens | reverse complement strand
GTAAAAAACAAAGTCAAGAAAATTAGGTTTGGGTATGTTAATAACAAAACCCTTTGTAAAAGTCTTGGAAGTCATCAAGGTTCTTCTGCGCATTAACCACTACCCAAAACACATTTGTACTCTGTCCAGTACCTGTTATAAGGTTGCAATTATTCAGATGCACTCTCGCATACTTCTCAACTGTACAAATTTTCACAGAATGTCCATATTTTTGCCTCATACTTTTGGTCTGTTCCTCATAAAATTTGTGGTTCTCTGGTAAATCATTGAAGATAGAAGTCATTAAATATTACTAAATAATGACAGACATTTGAGTTTCAGACTTTATATCCTTCAGAAAATATGTAATAATGCAAAAACTGTTATTCTAACAACTTTCTAACTTTACAGGAGCAATATTTACATTTTTGTCCCTATTTTTGAGCCTTTGTTCCTCCATTCTTTCTGGCTTTGTCCACATTTCTTGCACTGAGAAGTTGAGAGGCATGGCACTCTTCACTATGAGACACAGAACACGGTAAAGCTTCAACACGCAACTGTACAGAGTGCTTAGTCACACTGCTAAATTACTGATTCATGGCTTCCTAGTACCTGACCAAATACTCTGACTCTAGTACATTTAACATCAGCTCCATAGTCGCATCATGTTATACCAGAGTCATAACTTCAGCAATTCATTATATGCCTGCAACTTGGCAGATGTTATATTTTACTACTGAAGCTACAGTTTCACATTAGTTGTTTCATACTGCTTAAATTGCTGTATCAGAAACTAGAATTACCCTCACTTTCTGATTGCAGGAAATCATGAGCTATACCTTATAAAACAGAGAATGCTTTTATTTCTTGATGTAGAGAGACTTTCACAGCTAGTTATTGTACAAGATATACTTCTTCCAGACACAATAAAAAGCAGTGGTTAAGGCATTGAGCTGCCAGCTTAGTGACATGCTTTGAGTCCTGTCCCGACCCATTTCCATACTATCTCACCCTGTATAAAGTACTGATTTGTTATTGTCTAAGGTACTATCAACCTCCACCCACACAGGAGCAAACAGCAAATAATGTCTCTGGCTATTGGACTGCTGAAATTTTTTTTTTCACATATTTAGAATCAAGCAACCATCATCAAGAAGGAAAAAAGTACCAAACTCACTGTTGCTGCGTGTAAGAAAAACCATGAGCAGTTCTGTCCAGCAGATTTGCAGAAGTATAGTTCCAGAAATATCTAGAAGTGAAGCTTTATTTAACTTTATGTTGCTGTCATACACATGTATAGTTTCAAGGCGGACATACAAGATTTACTGTAAACAGTTCTGTCCAGCAGCTGTGTCATATATAGCTACAAGGCAGAAACTCAAGACCCATTGTGTGCAGATCTGTTCTGCAAATGTGCATAAGTACAGTTCTAAACTGATATTAAATTGCAATTCTGTCGGGCAGGCATACACATGTATAGTTCCTGATCGATCTAGAAGTTGTGCTATAGTAACTCCATAATGCAGCTGTGAACATGCACAATTTCATAATGACTTGCAAACAGTGCTGTATGAGTTTCATAACATTTCAGGATATCTGCAAATAGAAATAGAGGTAGTCTATACATAATTATACAGTAATGCAAATGTTTCCATCAGAATAATTAACCTCATTGTTTTAAACAGTACAGACTATGACCTATGACTTATGTAAATTTATTTTTACAGACAAATATATCTAACTTCTAGTATCACTTTCAGCTGATGTACCATACTTTTTATGTTCACAGTAGTTCTGCACAGAACCAAAATTTAACTATGGTTAAATTGTGGATAAATTTGCATATTTTATTTAACTTCTAACTGTCTCTGGAGATGACTGTTTTGCTGTTCTGCTTCTGTACTGTACAAAAACATATCACAGTCTGTCTCTGTTCTGTAATGACTGTTAGTATCTTGGACTAGGCTAAATATATGAATTGTATTTGCTGCTGCTTAACTGTGGCCACTGCTTTGCCAAATTCATAGCTATCTTTATGGCCACAAACACATGAATATTATACTTCAATGATCTTAACATGTCACCAAATGACTTTTCAATGAGTAAATTTTGCTGAAAGGAACTTACTAAATCAACATTTTACCAAATTCTAAACTGGTACTTAAAATACTCAAACACTTTTGTTATAACTCTAAGGTCAAACAACCTCACACAACATTTTTTCACTCTTTTGCATGAGTTTGGCTACCCTGGAGTTTAAATTTACAGTTGGGACATGGGGGTGTAGCTCCACAGACTGGGGTACAAGAGAGCTGCCTTGGGCAAGAATATCATGATGTTACTGTTTCTAATTGCCATTTTCTAAACTGCTAAAATGTTGATTATGTAAGTATGTTATGGTGAAAAATTGTTCTCCAAACATTTTTTCTGTAATGTAATGTGTATATAAGTTGTCATGAATCCTTCTTTGGTGATTTCTTTGACTTGCCCTACAGCAATCACCTATCTCATTTTGAACAGACACATTTCTTTTTGCTTGGTTCCAGGACTACCATTACCATAAATGCCATTAGTATTATCAGACTGGATTCAAACATTTGACATAAGCCTACAATCCTTCTCAAATTATGCCAGAGATCCATTGAAATACTCTTGTTGTTTTTATCCTTTTCTTGTTGTTTCCTGTTACAGCAGAACCTGTTGAAAATGTAGCAAGGATATTCTTATATTTACCATTCTAAATATCTGCCCTTCCTCTGCCTTTTCATTTACAGCATCTGTGCTGGCTTTTCAATTTGTTATTCATGACTAGGTCAAGGCTAACATTATCCACTTGTATTCTATCTCTATACATGAAAAGGATATCTGTATTCTAATCACTAATAATCTTTCATGACAAACTCCTGATAACTTGGAACCATAATCATTGCTCCCTGGCATAGTAAGGCATTAAGCCCCTTCCATTGCTACTGCAGAACAGTCTCTGGCAGCTGTCTTACGGAAAACAAGTTTGTTCACAGATTGTCTTCGATATTCAAAAATGTAGAAATATCACCCATGTTGGTGCATGAGAATTTTAATGGCAATAAATAAGACTGAGAATATCAGTGTAAGGGTCAAAAGCATGAATGCCATTTTTGAGGAAACAAAATAGCACCCACAAAGTATTTTTTATAGGGTGGCGCCCTCATACTGGTAGCTGGGGCCCATGAATTCTGCTTCTTATTGTGATCAACTGCAAGACAACTGCACCTCAATGAGAATGGTAATTCCCCATGAAGCACTGACTTCATTGAAACACACCATTCAATGGCAATTGCATGGTCATACTCGCACTCCTCACACTGGACTCCTACTCCCAACCAAAAAGCAGATTAAAAAACAAGAGCAATTGAGATCAGCACAATTCCCAAAGTTTTTTTTTTTAAAAAGTGAGAATTTCTGTGCTTACTTTTTGTTATAACTGTCAGATCACTCTACCTCCATGTGTTACCTGACATGTCCTTGCTGGATTTTTAGTACCATGTAACAGTTAATCATCAGTGGCTCACTGTTAAAGGCATATAATTTTTTCCTTTTGAATGATCTTTTTTAAGGGGATATCACTTTTTTCCCCTCTTATTTAAAAAAAAAATCACTGAATTATTACATGTGACACAAGCAAATTTACATGTATACAAAAGTAATCAAATCATGTTAACAAGTTCACATTTACAAACATTATACATCATATATATTCATCTGTAAAATATAATCAATCCAACATTACATACAGTTTTCAATTCTTTCCTCCTCTTAAACCTCATTCCTCCTCCAAAACATTTTCTGCATGTATTGTTCCCACAATTTCCATTTTTTGTATGTAAATTTTTTCCTACCTTTTCTAAAGATCCCACCTCTTGTTCCTCTATCTCTGTTACAATATATATTACCTCGAGTATGGTTAGTTTAGATTTTGATCTTCATTTTCTAATAATTTTTTTTCAGTAGTCTGTTGTTTCCTTAGTTGCATTAATTTGCTTGATCGGTATTTCTGACAGAGTACACTGCAAGGAATTTTTAAAGACTGCCAACTCATTACCCTCAACACATATGCTCCCAGGTACATCTTTCTTTCCCATTACACCTCTAATATTTGCCATATACCTGAGTAAAAATTCTTTGGAGTCTGCTTGGCGTATAAAAGTACCTATGCAAACCCTTCTGGGCAAAAATCCTAATCCTTCTAGACTTTGTTGCATATTTAGAGCCATACATATGTCCTCCCATTGTTTCTTTGTGAATTGTTTATCCAAACTCTCTTCCCAATCTTTTCTGCCCTACTATTCTGTCCTGTATTAATATATATATTCTATTAATTCTATTCTTATATTAATATAATATATATTCTTTTCATTCCTATAGCTATAGTGCAGTATTTTATTTGCCATACTAATTATCTATTTTTTAAGAGTAACTTCTGTTCTAAATTCAACTAAAAACTCAACCAGTCTAGGTGTTTCACTTAGGATATTCCTATCCCTTTCTCTTTGCCTATACTCTGATATTGATCCCTGATAGGAAAGGTAATCTCTAGACTGCAACCCAAATATCTTCTTGGCCTCTTCCCTTTCTAATTATTTGTTCCCAATACATTGGTTCCTTTGCCAACTTCCTCCAGTAAATTCCAGCCCCTTCTTGCCTATTTTCTGTACCCCAAATTGCAATCATTCCTACTGGCAGAATCTCCTTTCTCCATTCCCGTGTTGGCTTAGTTCTTAATACAGTTTCTGATACTTTATAACTATAATATTCTGTATGACTGCTGTTATTCTGCTTAAGAACCTGCATCCAAAATCCCACTCTTTCTTTATTTCTTGAATTTTCCCCCTTGCTTCACCATTATCTTTTTCCACTTCAAATTGTAGCGTTCTGCTTGGGTTAAGTATAAGAGCCTTAACTGTGCAACTCTAAAATATCTCTTCAAATCAGGTAATCCTAAACCCTCTTCATAGGATCATAGGAGGTTACTAGGTTAATGGCCCTAAGGCCATTACAAGACTAGCCAAGTTCAACCTGTGTTCTCAAGGGTGTCTGGTTCAAGCAGACACTAAAATCAGCACCTATTACCCCTGTCGAAGAGGGACACAGGTGAAATCCCTGGGGTGAATTTCTGGTCAACTATCCAATCATCCAAAATACGCTTAAATAGGGCCCACGAGGGGCTTTGTTTAACATGAATAGAAACCTTGTTGCAAAGGTAGGGAAACCTCTGAGAGACAAATCTGTCTCTCCAACACATTCTGTTTATGTCACATACCAGGTTAAGGTCCTTTCAGTGAGTGACCCATGTGCCATTTGACTTGTGAGTGTGCAGCATTTCCAATAAAGCTGTGTCAGAAATTGGTCTATATGCAACCAAATAAAAAGACGGTCCAAGGCAAACTCCACCTGAAGAATTAGTGAAAATGTCCCAAACAGCTTACAATAAAGGCTCCAATGCTCAAATCCACAACTTGTAGTTTATTAACGCCACACAATTTCCAAACGTTTTCGTCAAGCATATGACTTCATCAGACAAAGACACAAGAAATTACACCAGTTTAAATACTAAATTAATTAAACACTTAACACCAATTAAATAATTTCAACACTTTTAAAGACACAGAATAAATATCATAAAATCCTACTCATTTTCATTATTACAAAAACTGGTTTAAAACCAACCATAAAACACAATATATAAAAATTGTACATATATAAATGTTAAAAACACTAATATTCTTGCATACCAGGTCTGTATATAATGTTTAGTAGTGTACATTTCAAATTCTGTCAGATTTAAGTTTTAAATATGGAATAATGGACACAGAATTTTTATGCGGGTGAATACTTCCAACAAATAAAGGGGGTATCCATGGGGGCCAACTGTGCACCAACTTATGCAGATATCATTATGGCTGTATGGGAAAAGAAATTTGTCCACAAAAGTGGTTATGAAAAAAATTGGATACATTACTCCAGGTTTTTGGATGATATTTGCATTTTTTGGGTTGGCCCAGTGGAGACTATTAAAGAATGTATTACTTACATTGAGGGTACAACGACCTTTTTAAAATTTACTTACAAGATATCTGAGGCACATGTTAACTATTTGGATGTAACGTTAACTAAAGACCAAACAGGGTTTACTTCCACAGTGTATAGGAAGCCGACCTTTTCCAATAGTTATTTGCATTTCTCTAGTTCACACCCAGGGTTCCAAAAGAGAGGTATTGTTAAGGGACAGTTCATTAGGGCCTCCCGTATGACCTCACAGGACCTGTTATTTAACACTGAGTGTGAAAAGTTGTCTAAAATGTTTTTGGAGAGGGGATACCCCAGTCGCATGATAGATTCTGTTAAGGAAGAAGTATTAAAAGGGAGACCTACTAGATTTAAGCCCATTTTGGGGGAAGGCCTTTTTAACAAGGTGCAGGGTAACAATCAGACAGACCTCTACAGTAACCAGTTATTGTATATCACTGATTTTAGTGGTAACATTGGTAATATTAGTAGGATTATAAATAACGAATTCAAGTTCTTTCAGGAATTAACAGACCTTGGTAGATTTAAGAATATCACCTTCAAAACTGTATATAGGAAAGGTCTTAACATTAAAAGAATTTTAGAGCAGGATAGTAAATCATTTTACCAGGAAAGTCCACGTATAGGGACTTACAAGTGTGGACGGTGTCCACAGTGTAAATACATTTCCAATAAAGAATTTGTGTATTTGGAAAGTAGAAGCAGGAGGATTGTTTCCAGAAAATTCTACAATTGTTCATCCTACGGGGTTGTCTATTTAGCGGTGTGCCAGGCATGCCAGGCATTTTATGTAGGGAAGACCAAAAGGCAACTTCGTAGAAGGATATATGAGCATTATTATGACATGAAAAAATGTGACACCAATAATGCACTATACAAGCACCTTACTATATGTTCTGGAGGAATTTTCTCCTTCTTTGTATTGGATTCTGTTTTCAAAGAAGCCAGAGGTGGACCCTGGGAGGTAATATTGTCCCATAGGGAAACATACTGGCAAATTTTGTTAGAATCCAATAGATTTCCTGGGCTTAATGATTCTGTGTCCATTATTCCATATTTAAAACTTAAATCTGACAGAATTTGAAATGTACACTACTAAACATTATATACAGACCTGGTATGCAAGAATATTAGTGTTTTTAACATTTATATATGTACAATTTTTATATATTGTGTTTTATGGTTGGTTTTAAACCAGTTTTTGTAATAATGAAAATGAGTAGGATTTTATGATATTTATTCTGTGTCTTTAAAAGTGTTGAAATTATTTAATTGGTGTTAAGTGTTTAATTAATTTAGTATTTAAACTGGTGTAATTTCTTGTGTCTTTGTCTGATGAAGTCATATGCTTGACGAAAACGTTTGGAAATTGTGTGGCGTTAATAAACTACAAGTTGTGGATTTGAGCATTGGAGCCTTTATTGTAAGCTGTTTGGGACATTTTCACTAATTCTTCAGGTGGAGTTTGCCTTGGACCGTCTTTTTATTTGGTTGGTTTTGGTACTTGTCTTTGACGTTGTTGTTGGTCTATATGCAAGACACAGGTCACCTCTGAGCAGTGTGTATAACAGAGTAAAGTGACAATTACTTCAGTTTGTCCACATAAGACAAATCTTGAAGACCCTGAATTTTCTTTGTAAAGAACCTTTGTGGTCTCTCCAATTGCTGCAGGTGTTTGGAAAGGAACATACCAAAGGGAGCATTGTATTCTATTATTGGCCTAATAAGGGACAAGTACAGGGGGTTATAACCTCTTTTATTCTGGAGGCAATGCCCTTACTTATGAGACGAGGAATATAAAATGCCCTTCTTACCACTGTGGAGACATGGTGATTGAAGTTATGGTTGCTGTCAACCTGTGTGCCCAGATCTCTCACCACTGATTGTGTGCATTGGGTATTGCTATTAATGTGGTAGTTTGCAGGAACATCAGCCTTGCCGAAGGGGATGATAATGCATTTTTTTGCATTAAGTTTAAGACCATGACTTTGGCACCAGTCATTAGCCTGCATAACACCTTCTTGCAGGATGCTGACATTGCTAGGGATTTCAATGATTGCACCCAGTTTGTAGTCATCAGCAAACGTTGCCAGCCACAGTCCTTTTGTTTTAGCCTGTACTTCAGAGAAGTAGATTCCAAACAGTAGGGGTCCCAGAACTGATCCCTGTGGAACACCACTGGTTCCAGGTCTGCTAGAGGAGGTGGAGTTCCCTATTTTAACTACATGAATCCTATCAGTGAGCCGGTTTGCAACACAGCTGATAATACATGGGTTGATACCTAGCTGGGTGAGTATATCAATGATGATTAAGTAGGGGATTGTGTCAAGGGCCTTGGCTAAGTCCAAGTAGGCTGTATGCACAGATTTGCCCTCATCTAGGGCTTTGGTGACTGTCTTGAAGAAGTCCACCAAGTTTAACAAGCATGATCTCCCCTTGACAAAGCCAAACTGGATGAGGTCGAGTGTTTGGAGATTTTCTATACCTTTGTAATAAGGTCCATGATGATTCGTTCCATGGCCTTGCAGATAAGACTGGTCAGACTAATGGGTCTATAGTTCCTGGGGTCCGTGGATGCACCTCAGAGATACTAGGTTCGCTACATGTACAACCATTAACTATGAGCTCAGCACAAATCTGGGCCTTACCTTTGAAGTTATGGATGTTACTAAAGAATGCCTTGTGGTTAATTCTTAGTTAGGGAAGCTAACCTGGATTTGTAGTTAGCTTTAGAGGACTTCACTAGGAGTCTTATTTGCTTGTTTAAGTTGAGGATGGAGTGTTTCCAGTTTTGAGATAATCCCTTCCTACTTTTAGACAGAAATTTCTTTCTCCTATTGTATAGCCTATTAATGGCAGTTGTCCACCAGGCATGTTTGTTTTTCCTCGACTATCTTGCTTTGGTTCTATCAGGTAAGGCAGAGTCAATGCAACTGTAGAGGAGCTCATATAAAGCATTGGTGTATAACTCAGCATAGGTGTCTGTTTCATCAGTGGGGGGAGGGGCTATGAAGCTATTTATGCTGTCACATAAGAGGTTTTAATTGGCCTTGGAGAAGTTTTTTAGTCTAGTTGTTGCTAAGGGGGTGTCTCATGTTATAGTTACTTCTAGCAAAAATAATTTGTGGTTAGATCTCACCAGGGATGCCCACATACTGGGGGTGGTGCAGAAGTCCCACATGTTGGTGAGCACCAGATCCAGGATATTTGAGCCCTTCTAGGTGTGTCAACCAGCTGGTCCTGGACATTGGAGTTAACAAAGTCCAGGAACCTTTGGGCAAGTGAGTGAAAACACGTATAATTTACCCAGTCAATGGATGGAATTAAAGTCACCCAAAACCAGGGTGTTTGGTTCTATCTCAATTGACTCAAGTAGATCCAAGTAGGCTGAGTGGATGTCTTGATTCATGGAGGGGGTCCTATAGCTGGCAATGACCTGAAGATGGGTCTTACCTACAGTCAATGGCACCTGAAGTAATTCAAGGAAATCATAATGTAGGCAAATGAAGGTTGACAGAAAAAAAACCCTATACCCCTGGAAGCAGCTCCTTAACAGCTCATAGCCTTAACCCTCTTCACTAACTGCCTCTTAGTTCTAGTGGCAGGCTCAGCTTCTCCCACTTATCTCTTGGCCTCTTCCCCTCCTAGATAAAATTCTTCAACTAACTCTTTATTAACTACTATCCACAACTTCTCTTCTGGTTAATAAAATGTCTGACCTGTGTATAAAACTAAAGGGACTAAAAACATTTTTACTGCTTGTATTTTGTTATCTATATCCATAGATAAGAGCTTCCAGTTTCTTAGTTTTTTATTATTTTTTATTTAGTCTGTTCCCACATATACTTAGCTGCCATAATGCCATCCTTTTTAACCCATACTCCTAAATTCTTTATTTCATCATGTCCCCATAAATATGGGTATTGCTGAACCAATTCACGTGTGGGTACAAGGCTTACAGATATAGCCTTTGCTTTATCTTCATCAATTTTATATCCTGAAAAGACTTAAAACTGTCTCAGAATGTTCCACAACACTGAGACACTGAGATGTCCTTTTCGGGTTTTTATGAGGTACAAAATAATATCTTCAGCAAATAAAGCCAACTTTTCTCGACTACCATAACAATTTTACCCTTTAATTTCTGAGTATCTTATTTTCTTTGGCAATGGCTCTAAATATAACACAAATAACAATTGGGAAAGAGGATACCCTTGTCTGGCTCCTTTGTACAGACACAATTTAGCAAACAGGAGCCCTCCCACTTTGATTTTTGCCTCTGATTCCTCATATATCCTCCTGATTAACCCTACTATTGTATCAGGAAATGCAAACACTTCCATTGCTCCTTTCTAGCATTCTTAATCGAAACAGAGGGAATCGACCCAAATAAATGCAAACTGTTTTAACAGTAACTCAGTTACTGTTTTCCATAACATTTTTACATTTTGTAGACATTTCCAGGAAACACTAATTTATGTTAGTCCTGAAACCTGCAAGCTATGATGTTTCTTCACTCCTCTTTCTTCCTCTTGAATTCTACTCCACCCACTTGACCCTCTATAATGTAAAATCTCCATTATCAGGTCTCCCTTTCACTTTTCATCCACTGTATACTTATCAAACACTCGGCCTCTTTCTTCATTACTTACTCCCTCCATGGTCCATGTCTTGTATAATGAAACAGCAAGTCTGGTTTAACTGGGATTAGAACAGTTGTAAATAAAACATCTGACTCATGCAATAATAAATACACACAGTATCACAAACAATAATATCGCACTTGCTCAACAGCGTTTTTGTATGAGGGTTTTCCCTCCGTGTTCTGTCTTCTAATGCTACCATTTTTTGAAACATCTCTTTTTTGCACTATCATACTCATTTAGTCTGGTCTTCATTTTGACATGTGATTTTGCAGTTTTATCAGCTCATCTGAATATCTCTTTAAAGCTTCTTCCATTTTTTCCAGCCTTTTGTTACTTGAGTTGATATACTCCTTTAGTGTTTCGTTTATTCTAATCAGCTCTGAGCACATTTGACTTATTTTCATACCTCTCAACTGTCCCAATTTTTGCATCATTTATCATAAAATTTGTGATTTTTCTGGATTTTTGTGGCAGATCAGTGAGGATTGAATTCACTAACGACAGACAGCCGAGTTTCATCCTTCAGATGATACATAACACAAAACTTTTTATTTTTGCAACTTTCTAAATTTATAAGAGCAATATCTAACATTTGTCCCCATTTTGGGGGATTTGCCCCCCATTATTTTTGACTTTGTCCAAATTTTTTGTGCAAAGAGGTTGAGAACTATGTTTATTTTTTCCTCTAGATTACTGGAAGTCATGCCTTGCACCAAAGTTGGAGTTTTAACTGCTTTTTGCTGAACAGCTACAGCATTCTTCCCAGAGGGTCTATATTACAATGTAGAACTCACAGGAGTTCAAATGTTGTAATATCGAACCGTGAAGTTCGAAACTCAGTAATTATGAAAACACAAAACAGCAATTTTTTTCCCAGGGAAAAAAAATCGCTGTTCAGTTACAAAAAAAAAAAAAAAACACACATACTTTAAACTTAAACTAAACTGGGGGGGGGGGCTCTGCCCCCAAACCCTCCCTACTTAAATTTACCAACTCTGAGATCGTACTACAGTAGAGGAAATAGCAGAGCCCCAAAAATGACCCACCGATTTTTTTTTCCCTGGGGAAAAAAATCGGTGTGCCGTGGCTTTGCTATTTTTGTATTTCGCACTTTTGGGTTCAATATTACAATGTTCAAACTCCTGTGAGTTCGATGTAATATAAACTCTTTTCAGACAGTATTTCCACTTCAGCTTTTTCAGGTTCTCTTTTTTGCTGGCATTCAAGCAGTGGACTTACTAGCAAGTAACTGAAATTTACCCAAAAAGACAAATTCACTGGCTCTGACTTCTGAGTTTCTGTTTTCATACTAGGAGAGATGCATTTAAGCAGTTACTCTGTGTGCAGCCATCTTAGAAGTCCCTTCTCTATCCTTTCTTAACTAGGCTGATGGTTTCTTTTCAGGGAAGACCAGAAGTAGTAGTTACACTGACTAGTGGAAATTTGGCGAGGGCACTGAGGAACTTCCCGCTGCTCATTTCATTAAGTTCATTGGGATCTTTTACATCCACCTGAGCCAAAACCAACTCAGTCAGATGGGATTTCAGTTTGATGCCTCATCCAAAGAATGGCATGCTCAGAAGAGCAGCACCCCCTAATACTGCACTGTAGTGTCAGCAATTGAAAATGAATCCAGTCACCTGGTCTGCGAAAAGAACCATCAGTCCTCTGATCCTCCAGCACCAAACCTGAGTACGTTTCCTGTTAAAGCAACTGACACTGACTGCATTCTGGACCCAGAATTACCAGTGCCTTCTATGATGGGAAAAAGAACCCAGCATCTCTTCAGCCCACGCACTCAACATCCCAGTATACTATATGCTTTGTTTATTGCTCTGTATGATTCAGTAAATAACCTCATGCCATTTTCTTTCCTCGGTTCTCCTCAGGGTTACATTACCTAGCAAGTATGTTTTGACAATATATGGTTCAAGTAGGACTGTTGTGTTAAAGGTCATTCACTCAAAACTAACTGATGAGCGATGCTCTGTGGTGCTTCACAGAAACTTTAACTTTAAGGTGATATCTTTCTATGATGTTTAGCAATGTCAGACCTAGTATACACAGCAGAAGCAATACTTGCATTTGAGGTCTCCTTACAGAAAAGATGACCGAAAAGTTTCATTAAAGCACTGTTCAGTCAGTCACTTTTTGGCCCAGTGGTCATTGTTGAGTTAAACAATGCTTGAATGCTTTCCTTAAAACTCCAAACCAAAAGGTATTTGCATATATCCCATAAGTTTATTTTTGTTGTTTTTGCCTCTCTGCCTTTTCTGTGCAATCCTTTCACTTATTTTTGTATCTCTCCCAAAACACTGATGCCCCCATTGTGATATTCTCTACTATTATTTAGCCAGCTTTGTAGCCACTTTACCACTTTGTGCCCCATTCTCATACTCTAACCTATCCACAAATTTCTTTGTTGATACAATGTAAAAGGTGTTGATGAACTTGAGATAAATCACATCTAATGTGCTATATGTCTTTGATCACCTCATCATAGAAATGAATCAGTTTTGAATACCAAGCCTTCTACTACTCAAAACTCCACCAGCCTGCTAACATAAGATTTCCATGACTTTTTCTGACATTGAGGGGTAGTTGCCTGTCTCTTTCCTACCCCACCCCTATGTACCACCCTCTTAATTCTGTGTCACTACTCCGGCTTTTAAGAAAAAATAGTACTGTTTAGCCACTGTTTCAATTACTTCCAGAATTTGATGTTTCTAGAGGGGCAGCTCATCAGGTTATATGTGCCTTATCTTTCTGGTTTTTTTTCGGTTTCTTCTCTGATCACCCATGCTTAGAACTGCCCAAGGTACTGCTAAAAACAGTACACATATTTTTGTTGCATTTCATATTTAGTGCAACATTATCATAATGCCATTATGCAATAATGCTGACAGCTGGAACACGAACTAGAAGAAAAACACCAACAGGTATGTTGTCACTTCTGACAGTCAATACTTTTATATGATGAACCAGGTAAATACTGCTGTAACAGGAAACATAGGTTTACCATTAAATTCTCATGAGCTGGAATATATGTGCTTGACAATAAGTAAACAATTGAAAACAAAATAAGGCTGTTTTTTTCAATTTTTGGGAGGAACACACCTTTGCAGACAAGTTAGCTTTATAAAGAAATTCTTCTTGTTCTCTGGGGACAAATAACTTTAGCCAATATTACTATGGGGGAAACATTTTGCATTGATAATAAGCCATCCTCTTTTAGTGTCAATGTCTGATTCAAAAATAAAATATCACAGATGGCTGGAGCACATATAAAGCGCTGGTCATGGCTTCATTGTAAGTACTTAAGTGCCAAAGCCAGGGACTTGAGCACCTCATAGCTCTTGTAGGCTGCTGCTCATGCTTGAACTCAAATCCAGGCAAGCAGTGAGAAGGCAGCGCTGCTTGTGTTCAGACTGGAATATGAGTTTGGGCAAGCAACTGCGGAGAGGGAGTGGGAGGGGGGTTTTAAAGTTAAGGAGGGAGACGGGAGTTTTAGGTTTTGGGAGGGGGTTGGAGATTTAGGATTACGGAGCAGTTGGGAAATTTAGGTTTGGAGGGGGTTGCAGTTTTAGATTTATAGTGCAGAAAGGGAGTTTTAGGGCTGTAGGAGACAAGTTGTTAAGGAAATTGAGTTAGTGGAAGTTTGAGCACTTGCCTGTTCAAGCAAGTGGCAGCGATAAAGTTTATAGTGAGCATATAACATCACAGCACTTGTAGTAGACCTCTGGTTGGATTTCTTAACTCTAAGTTCCTTTGATACTGAATTCAGGGGGAAATTAATAGTATGCCAATACTGACACACTAACATTTATCATAACAGGAAGCAGATTAGCTAGTCAATCCCCCCGATATATATATACCTCACAACTTTTTGCAGCACATTCATTTTTTGCCTCATATTGTTGCCTTATCGCTTTCAAAATTTTTGATTTTCTGGTGGATGTCTGTGGGTTACACTAAGTCAATAATAGGGTTGTGTATACCTGATTGGTCAGAAAAATGAATGTTAATGCAAACTTTTAATTGAACTGGTGGAGTGCTAATTTAACATTTTCCTGAT
Source organism: Protopterus annectens (assembly GCF_019279795.1). Lineage (NCBI taxonomy): Eukaryota > Metazoa > Chordata > Ceratodontiformes > Protopteridae > Protopterus > Protopterus annectens. Next base: position 1,119,542,234 of record NC_056746.1, on the reverse strand, counting down.
TGTGAGTCTTTGTCCCACAATTATTTTTGGCTTTGTTGAGAATTCTTGACCAAAGAAGTTTACATGTATCATACGACAATTAATCGACAATTATTAGAAAGACACACACACACACACATGCATGCAAAAAAACAATTACTAGAAACAAATGCTCTCATCCAAAGGGAAGCAACAAATGATCTTCTAGATTCTAGATAGTATGAAACTGATGCTGAAGAATGGCTGAAAGATGACAACTTATCATACCCTGCATATGCAGCTTGGATATAACAAGTGTTCCCATAACAAGGACTCCTATCTTTGTGGATCCAGAGTGGTAATTCTTTCCAAGTTGCACACCAGAAACTTCAATACTTCATAAAAAAGCATTTAAGAATTGTGATAAAGTTCCAAATGATGGGCATGTGCTAAAATAAGGATTTAGAAAGAAGCTACACTGGATATCAGAGGGTTCAAAAATGTCTTGCACACTACTGCATGCTTTAAACAGTCACTGTATCTGTAATTAAGTGTTGTGTGACTGAGAGATGGTCTGCTCCTTCCCCTAACATTTTCAATTTTAAGGGTAGTTACCCATGGTTAATCCAATCTGTAGACCACATTGCATTCTGCATTCCTTTTATGTGAAAACAAATGTAAAGGCTGCTTCTGTTTCACTGTCACACAAGGACATCATGTGCAGCACAAAGTCTATAACTCTCAATTGTCTAGGATTTTACCTTAACGTCACCGAATCTTACCTTTCATCTCTCTGTGATTTTTGCATAACACCCCTGCTTTTGTCTCATATTTTTACCCTGTCCATCCCTCATTAAACTTTTGATTTTCTAGCAAATCACTAATGATTACAGTCAAACACTAATGCTAGATATCAGAGTTTTATGGTTCACAGTTCATTTTGTTTGGAAAATGCATGCTGATGCAAAACATTTTCATTAATAAAAGGACACACTGCACTCAGCCCATGTGTAGCACAAACATGATATTTACTTACCAAAATAAGAGAGGAAAGAGACCACTCCTACTAGTACAGGAAGTACAAGAAAGCTACAACTTTGTATTATCAAAGCAACAAGAGTGATGTTACAAAAGCAGGAAGCACTGCCCTAATAAGACAGTGGACAGCCAAAGTTTGAGAGCAGGAAATAATAGTAAAATGAAACAAGAGATTGTCCACCAAATTGGATTTGCAGAGCAGGAAGCCATCATGTCATCCCAGAAGAAATAGGAGGACTGCACATAAGTGCAAATAATAGTCGCACATGATCTTTAAGAAAAATGGATGATACATTGCATAACACAACAAAAATAGATGACCAAAACCAAACCTCAAAGAAGAATGGATGACCAAGTTTGCACCTTAGGTAAGATGGACATTAAACTGACTATAACAAGAAGAATGGATGCCCAGTACTATAACTAAAGAAGAATGGCTGGTCCAAGGACAGAAGATGTCAATGCAAGTCCCGCAGGGCTTGAAATGAAGACTCCTGTTATGAAAGCAAATTCACCTGATGTATTTTCGGAAACTACATCCTAATAGGATTACAGAAATAACATCCTAAATATTACAAGTGACCCCTGTAAAGACTATGTTTGTGAGAAAAGAACACTTTGACTAAAACATGACACCATCACCAAAGTACTCCTGCATTTATAAACATCTCTATATGTACTTTTTGATCAAAATCAAGTACTAATATTATTTACTTTGACCCACTGGTGAGCAAATCCAAACCTGGAAAAAGTACAACACATTAAGTGCTACTGAGTATATCTAAGTATGCACAAATAATTGCTACATAAAAATAGTAGCATCTGCTGCAGTTATGATTTCTAGTATTTATTACTGTACAATACAGGGTAATGTCAGGTTAGTAAAAACAACAGAGGGTATCTTATCACTGTGAGGACAGGAATGTTTAGTTAGGGGAATCCAAAAGTTGCCAAGATGGGTTTTCCTATTAGGAGCATAAATGCAATATTTGAAGCTGTACATAGTTTTGTATGTGTTATTATTAAGTTAATAGGTCTTAGGCAGGCATTGTGTGTGTATTTTTGTTTGAGGGTTTTCAATAAAACAAAATTTCTGTAAGATATGACACAGGCTCAAATGGAGATGGCAAGAAACAACTGCATAAAAGCTTAACTTGACAAACAGTACAAGCAAGTAACACAAAAGCTGAAACTAGACATTTAACAAAAAAGCTGTTATACATAAAAGGTAGGAATAATTATCTCTCAAGAATATGATGATTTCTACAATGTCTTTAAACGTTAAGGGTCTCAAAGATAAATACAAAAAAAGAAAGAGTAGTGAACTATATTAAAAAATGTAGAGAGTGCAAATAGCTATGCTACAGGAGACACACTTTGAAAGAATTGAACATGTGAATTTGATAAAAAAAGGTTTTCAGTATGATTATTCAGCAGAATACCTAGGGCAAAGAAAGACAGGAGTACTTTTTATTAACTGCAACAGTAGCTCCAAGGGTAATACAGGAGGATAAAAAAGACAATAATGGTAGATTTGTAAGTACTAAGGTGCTACTGGCAAGGGAGAAGGATTACACTGGCATTTATTTATATTCCACTGAAAACTGCTACAATGCAGCTTAAGAAAATTCTGGGAGAAATAATGAGCTTTCAGCAAGGAATATTACTTATAGGTGGGGACTGGAATTTGATTTGCAATAGTGAAGATGTGTCTGGCAGACCCAGAAGGGAAAATATAACAAAGGCGAGTAGATTTTAAAAGAAATGTATGAAAATATTTGGCATGGAAGATGTGAATTCAGTACTAGGTGTCATGAGAGAATTTACATTTCACAGGAACATGAGCATTTAATTGAAGGTTTTGATATGCACCCAATAACTATTTCAGACCATGCACCAATGATAACTAAAATAAAAACACAGTGTAATGAAATAAAATGAGACACTGGTGCTTTCCCACCTATCTACTGAAAAGAGAGGAATTTAAGGAATACATAGTGGAAATTATTCAGAAGTTATTAGAGAAGATAGCAACGTCTTCCGGAAATAGAGCTAGGGATTGTGATAAAATTAAATTGGAGTTTAAAAATAGGGTGGAAATAAAAGAAAGGGAGATATGGTTAAGAAGTAAAAATAATTATTTAGAGGGACTGACAAATGTTAAAGTACTGCAAAATAAGGGGAATCTCACAGAACAAGAGGAGGAGTAACTGCAGAATGCTAAAGAGAAAATAAGGGATTACCTCGATAATATGCATGAGTTCAGAAAAATTACTGTTAAGCAACTGTTTTTTGATAAATAACTCTAGAGTTGAAAAACTTTTAGCACAACGACTCTGGTAACAGAAAGTAAAAAGGATTGTCACCAAGCTTAGGGAGCCTATAACAAGGAAGATAACAAGGAATCATGTAGAAGTATTGGAAATATTTTGGAAATTCTATGAAAGTCTGTATAAAGCAGAAAAATATGGAAATCAAGAAAAGGAACAAATGGAAATGTTTATGGAAGAATGAAATATGCCAAGGTTAGAGGTAGAGGGGACTCAGTTATTAACAGTTAGAGTAGGATGAGATGAGATAAAAATGGTGATATATAACCAAGCCACAGAAAAGTCCCCAGGAATAGCTGGTATTCCTGTGGAAGTTTGGAACCTAGGAGGGAAAAAAACAAAACCTTCCAGATCGTTATCAGTTTAACAGTATTTTAAGAAGAGGAGAAGTACCAACATCATGGAAGAAAGCGGTGGTAGCTACAATACCTAAAGAGGATAAAGATCCATCATACCCAGTTTGATACAGGCCCATTTCAATACTAAACCAGGATTATAAAGTGTTTATATCTACAATGGCTAAAAGAATGGCAAAAGTTATGCCAAAACTGACAGATATGGATCAGTGTGGTTTTGTGGAGGGGAGGAAAATATTTGACAATATGAACAGAACACTGATGATCCAGAAGGAAGCAGAAAGTAAGAAAATACCACAGTTGTTGGGGGGTCTTGATGCTGAGAAAGCATTTTACAGAGTAAGCTATGACTTTTTGAGCGGAGCAATGGAAGCATTTGCTTGCCTGATAAAATTATAAGGCCGTTTAGGAGGCTATACGAGGGAATTGAAGGTGAAAATTAAAGTGGGTGGGGTCCTCTCCGATAATCTCTCTGAGCAGCGGAACCAGGCAGAGTGTCCTCTCTCTCCCCTTTTTTATTTGGATTATATTTAGAACCATTGGCAAAGAAAAAAGGGACTCGGAAATTCAAGGATATATATTTGGGATGATAGTCAAGAAAAGCTGGCTCTGTTTGTAGATGATGCTATTTTATACCTGACAAATCCAGAAAGGGACATTACAGTGCTGTAGAACATTGCAGCAGTTTCAAATCTTTTTGGGATACAAAATTAATGAAGCAAAAACAAAGACAATAGCGGTAAACTATATACTCACATAATAATTGGTTCACCAATATCCATACTTATGGGGACATGATAAAACGAAGTATTTAGAAGTATGGATTAAAAATTATTCTGGTTTAGCAGCTAAGGATATGTGGGAAGAGACTAAACAAAAGAAAATACAAAAACTGAGAAAATGGAAGTTCTATTTTATGGATATCAATAGTAAGATACAAGCAGTTAAATGTTTTAAGTCCCTTTAATCTTTACACAGGTCAGACATATTTTTATCACTAGAGGAGAAGTCATTAATAGTAATTAATAAAGAGCTATAGGATTTTTATCTGGGATGGCAAGACAACAGGAGTCCAGTGGGATAAGCTTATTCTTCCAATAGAAAAGGGCGGATTAGGATCACCCGATTTGCAGTGGTATTTCAGGGCAACATAATTAAGGCTCCTATACATAGCACAAGCAGAAAACTATAATTCAAAGATAAAAAAGACAATAATGAAGCTCAAGAAACAAGGAGAGACTGGGATTTTTGATGCAGACCATTAAGGAGAATAACAATAATCAAACAGAGTACGATATTCATAAAGCAGCAGAAAATACACTAATAATTAAGTCAACACTGGAATGGAAAAATGAGATTTTTGCTGAAAGTGATGACTGCAATTAGAGGTACAGACAATATGCAAGAGGGAGTTGTAATTTACTGGAGAAAACTGGCAAAGAAACCAAGGTACTGGGAGCAAATAACTAGAGCGGGAAAGGTAATAGTATGGGAAGATACCAAAAGCTTAGTTGGATTGTAGGTTAGAGACTGGCTTCCCTATCAAGGATTGATATCAGACTATAGGTAAAGAGAAAGAAATAGGTGGATGGTACATGAAAGACCAGCACTGGTAAAAATTTTAGTAGAATCTAGAAATGAAGTTGCTGTTAAGAAAGAAATAATTAGTAGAGCATATAAAATATTGCTTGATAACTATTGAATCAAATACAGGAGGTTAGAAAGCACTGGGAAGAGAGATTAGATAAACAATTCACAAAGAAATAATAGGGGATATATGTACATCTCCCAAATATACAACAAAGTGTAGAAGATTTAGGATCTTTGCTTGGAAGTGTTTACATAGGTATTTCTATACCCCATATAGACTCCACAAATTTTTTCCTCATGTAGACAGCAAATGATGGAGGTAAGGCAGGGAAGAAAGAGGTAACTGGGAACATATTTTCTGGGAGTATAATGAGTTGCCACACTTTAAATATTCCCTGCAGACTGCTCTGTCAGAGATGATGGGTGAGCAGGTTGGTGTAACTAAGGAAACTATTTTTTGAGCTACGATACAGACTCAGAATTGCCTAGACATAGTAAGACCTTGCTGAGTCTAATTATGATGGTTGCCAAAAAAGCAGTTACTAGAAAATGGAAATCAAAGTCTAAACCAACTTTACCAGAAGTAGCGAAGATAGTAACAGAAATAAAACAACTGGAATTGGGATATTTAGAAAAGGGTAGAAGCAAATAACACAGGAAAAAATGGGAAGTGTGGGATCAATACTTCTAGAGGAAGAAAGAGGTTTAAAATAAGGCAGGAATTGAATGAGCTATGTAATGGTTGACTGACAATGATTGGATATATGTATAATGTTTGCAGCTACACTTGTATCGGCATGGTATGCAATGTACAACGTTTGCAACTGAGATTGTGTCAGTATGCTTTATTTTCACTTATGTAAATGTAAGATTGCCTGTGTCACACATGATAATTCAATAAAGATGTTTCTTGTTTAAAAAAAAAAAGATGGATGATAGTACAGGCATAAAACTACAAACATTGCTCGGATGGAGAATGGGTAGGCAAAGTATGCCAATCACCGCCTTCCCTGGGAAGAGCATCAACCTAAAACTTTAATTTCTAAGATGGGAAAGTACTACTCCACCTGTGGCTGTATGGAACTTTTGCATATGGTTTACTGGCTAGGCTTGTAATGGCCTGCAAACTGATTGCCTAGTATTTGCCATTGAAGCTATTATAGGTAATCATTTCTCACCACTGTTGGAAGGCAGACTGAGAAGGGGAATGCGACAGGGCTCTGATTATTGTCATTTGTATCTGTTTTATGACTGGTGTTAATACAGGAAAAAAGTCAGAAATACGGTATAATTTGCATTAAGCAAATAGGAAGATAAGAAGGAAGGAAGGAACTGAAGAATAGAAGAGAAATCATAAAAGTAAAAGTCTTAGAACCTCAACAGGTCTCACACATGCCTTTGGTTCAGAAGGTTGTTAGCCTAATAAGCACCTTATGAACTAAATCCTCAGTCACTCAAATTATATATTATTCTCTTTAAAAAGGTATCTTTTGGCTCACACAGGTCCTAGGTATCATGCAGAACTATGACTAGTATAGTTTTCTACTTCAACACTCACTGCTACTGTAACCAATTCCCCTTACCCATTTTATTATATTGGTATTATGTCTATGCACTCAAGCTTTAATACTACATAACATTTGAGCATATTTTAGGCTTTCAAATTGTATTTCCTTTTTAATAGTAAGTATCCTGCACTGGTTATCAGAAAATGGTCAGTCTGTGTCCCTGAATGTAGGTATGAGCATTGGATGAAAATGACAGCTTCTGTACCCTTGGGTTATTGTGAACTGTAGAACTACTCAGAAGATAATCTGCCTGGTTCCTGAAGTAGCATTGTGCCATCTCCTCCAATTCAGTTGTACTTCCCAGAAAACAAAGTGTACAGCTGTACTACTTATGCAATGTAATCAGTCTGCAATGGTAGTGTGACCACTCTGATTCACTTTATAATCTCGAAATACTGAAACTTCGAATTTCAGTATATTGAGACTATAAAGTCGAATCTGCAGAACACCGAAACCCCAAAACCGCGAAACTTAAAATCGCGAAATTAAACACAACATACATCACACTACACATACACCACACTACCCACACTACAGAAAAAAAATACACAAACATAAAAACACAAACTAACAAACCTACACTACAAATAAGCAGGGTGCAAGCTGCACTCCCCCCATGTGGGGGTATGCACCCCCTACTTATATATTCTAACTCCAAGATCGCACCAAACAGAAAAAGACAGCAAACTCACAAGCAGACATTCGACACTCCCTCGCACACACACATCACATACATACAAACACCACCACATTCAACAGTTAAACAATCATACTTTTACCTGCCTACCCAAACCCACACGTACAACTGCCAAACGCACTTACCCAAAACCCTTACAAAATAGTCACTTACCTTAAATTACAACTAAATCCACACACTAAACTGGACACCATCCATACAACACATTCCACGTCACAAACCATTAAACCATAACCGCGAATTTAACATATTTGGATAGGCGGCTATGCACTTTCGCTATTCTGAAGATTCGACTTTATGATCTCGAAATATTGAAATTTGATGTTTCAGTATTTTGAGATTATAAAGTGAATCCGACCACTCACATCCTCCCTGTATGCTACCAGTTTTTTTGTTTTAATATATAAAGTAAAGTAAAAATGTATATCTTTATGCAGTTCAAAATGGAAACACATTAAGAAAAAAGGGGTCCTGTGGTGAAATATTACATTTTCCCTAGGGAGAGATGAAAAATATCATTAGTAGACTATCCAAACTGCAGAACAACACCAACAGAAAATATTGTAAAATGTGAAATCAAACAAAAATCCTGACATATCATTTCTGCAGGTGTGTTACACCCCCTTGTACCCCAATTTGGGGACTCTGTCATCACACTAACCCCTAAACATACTACCACTGAGGTTACACAAACTCTGTGAAAAGTAAAATGTTTTTAAAAAAAAATCACATTTGCACCAAGAAAAGAAATCATACTGTCCAGACTACATTATTAGTGTCTGTGGCAGTAAATAGCCATAGCTGGACAGACAGGCTTAGTAAGACAAGCAAGTCAGAATATCTGACTGGAGACAGGCAGTAGTGTTTAATGGAGTGATGCAACATCCTACAATGAAAGCTGATGCAGGTAAGTTGCTTACTTGAAAGATTTAGTTAATGAAAATTAAAAGCAGCAGTGCTGCAAAAGTGTTTGTAATAAAAGGATAAAGTTGAACAAGTGTAAAAGCCATAAAGGTGTGCAACTAAGTGTTTAACATGGGTAGACTCTGACTATGTGTAAGCATGACACAGCAGAGAGAAGCTCTTGAAACTCAGAGAAGAAGAAATATTTGTTCAGTCACAGATATCTTCATGGGTACACCTAAATCACCAAAGCAAGTGAGCCATCATAAGAATATTACCACAAGCTCACACGAATAAATAATTATATAAATACTTGAATGAAGTAACACTCATATGTAAAAATGACCCAAACTTTCAGCTACAATCCAAACATAGACAAAAACACAAGTAATAATGTCTGATCCAAGGGACAGAGAGATACTGTGATGCAAGCGACCTAAGTTTGACTAGCAGCTGGGTGCTTGTAGGAGATGGGACGGGAGGATGGCAGCAAGTTACCATTGTCAACTCGCCCACCTTGGAATGAGACAGGTGGCTCTGGCTCACCACTTGGGTGACACCTCGCAAAAACACTTGATGTTACACTCATGGAGCACAAGCTTGTGAGCACTTATTGCATGTGTGAATACAAGTGAGGTGAGAGAGCATGAAGAGTTACACTCTCTACCACAGGCAGGCAGCATGGGTCAGTGACCCACCATGGGGGGATGCTGCAATGAGGGAGAGTAGGCTACCCCAACAGACTAGTAAGCTAGCCAACTCCCTGATACCTACCACCCAACCCTTCCCATAGGAGAAAAAATGAGCTAAGGCACCCCAGACAGGAATGACTGGGTCACAGGGCTCTCACCTAGCCAAGGGATGTCTGACTTTTGACCATATCCCTGATGGAACAAATGGGCCAGTTGAGTGAATTTAGTGGGGCCACTGCGCAGATCCGGTGGTACATAAAAAAATCAAATAAACAAACAAACAAACTCAAGTATCTACAGAACTACAAAGTAAGAACAATTGCTTAGCTGTATAAAGTAAGCAGCCACTAAGAAATGCATAAAATGCAGGCATATCCAAAGAATCAGAAATACTTGCTGAAAATTATATAATAACATACAAGAACTACGTAGAGTCTACATCACACATGACCCAATACTCTACTTTTTTAAAAGCGGATTGGACTCTGTAAAGGTAATGGCAAAAAGAGACGCAATAAGCCTGTTCATCTGTCTCAAAGAACACAACTAGTGCAATTATTCATGAAAGAAAGGGCCCAGGGATTACTGACTCGTCATGGTTTCTGTAAGGGAAAGGTGAATCAGATAAATCTGACAGAATTAAGGGAGGTATCTACTAGTTACACAAGCAGGCAGCATAGATCTGCCTGTGCAATACCACCCAGAAATGCCCATTATTCATTTTAAAAAGGAAGCTCTAACACCTACTTGCAAGCATGGCAGTCCAACAATGTGAGTCATAAAGGGAAAAATGGATTTGGGGTGAATGAAACCAATAATGGAAAAGTGACTGCACACTGTAAAAACTCAATGCTGTCTAACCCTTGGGGCACACTGACAAGGTTATCACTGACTTACAGAGGATGCCTCCATTGTATGCTACTACTTGAGCCCCTGCCTGGAGTACTGCATATAGTTTTGAACTAATTCAGTAAAGCTCAACATGCTTACAACTGATGCAGAGAATGATGTTCAAACTGAAGATAAGCCTAAAATATCTCTCTTATGGACAAAAATAAGTTGTCGCTGTATGTAAGGCAGAAGAAGAGATACATAATGAAAAAGCCTGACACCTGAGGTGTACTAGCTGGGTGCAGGCAGGTGGAAGTATAATGTAATGTATTATAAGACAACTAAGGAATGTAGAAGGAAGCTAGCAGGAACTATACAGAGAAGTAAAACACAGAAGTACTCCTTCACAGAAAGAGCAGTGGATGGAAGTAGTACTCTCCCAGAAGATGCAGCAACCTTTCAGTCAGGGTGCTCAAGAAGGGACTGAACTACTATACAAAACAGTTTCCTTTCTTGCTTGTGTGTTTAGTTTGGGATGTAATCACAAAACTGGTTAAACTGAACCAACTATCATTTTTTAATGCACTATCAGCTGGCAAAGCACCAGATCACATGACACCCAATCTTGTGAAAACTGCATTTCCACTGGCAGATAAGCTGATGAGACATACATTTTTTTTTCAACAGGAACAACAAAGGCAGGCCTGACAGTGATGTTGACAAAGGCTGGTCTGAAAGGCCAAAACCACCTCATGACCCTTCAAATCTCCCATTTCCTTCTGAATGGAAAGTTCAATTCTTTCATAAAGATCTATTCAGTAACTCTTACAGGCCTGTTAAGTTACTAAAACAGCTCATAATTGATTACAATTAATTCAGGAACACCTTCTGGTAATATACAGGAAATAAACTTCTCTCTGATAAGTCATCAGCTGTACTGCTCATGGAGATACATTTTTTTTCATTAGCAATTAGAAGGATATAGGAATCAGGCAGAGACACAGATCTGAAGACAGATGTGCCGCCATTCCAGATAACCTGCACTCATCAGATACCCAACTGCCTCTGCTTCGGAGCTAAACAAATGAATTCAATATCCTCAGTCAGTAATAAAATAGGAATGAATGAGAATCAGTCACCACTCACCGGCTACTGTAGGATCAAGTTACAGCTTGTGATGCTTTCCCCTTAGCTTACTTCCTCATCAAATGCCTTCTGCAGCTCAGTGTCTCACACGCTTTGAGACCGAGGCATACTCATTACAAACAAAAAGCCAGCAGAAGAAGAAAAAAAAAGAAAAATGAAAAGGCCGCCTTGTCAGAGCAGTGGTGGTTCTCTCTTAATGAGAGCAGTTTTCCCAGAGTCCAGCCTGCATGATCTGCCTACTGTTCCTGTAAATGCTTTTCCTTAGTAATGGTTGCTTTTTAGATTCTCTTGGTTTTAAATAGATTGGAAATGTTATGCCCAGCCCTTCTTGTGACTCAGTCTCTTTCTCTGATGCAACTTTCGGTTTCCATTCTTGCTGTTTAAAGAGGGAATTTCAAGGACAGGAAGAGAAGCAAAACAAAACTAAACTCTACAAGGCTATCTAGAGTTATTAAAACACTAGTGATTATTAATGTACAAAGCATTTTTCAGCAGTATCATAATTTTTACTGCTAAAAACATCAACATTCACATTTTGTTTTTATGAAGCAGAACAGACACAAGCAAAATAGCAGTGAATAAGAGAGCTATTGTTCTAGCAAATCTGTATTAATGTCTACAGCTGAGATCTTTTGAACAATTTAAGTGAGAGTTTGTCTGGGGCCTCCAGTTCACTGCATGTTAATTTCTAAAGGGGAAGAGCTAGTTCAGAGGGGATAAAACTAACTATTATTACCTAGTATTTGTGTAAACTACACTTGTGTGCATCTATCCAGCTATCTTTGTTATGTCATAATGGATGAATAACAACAGAGGAAACAACACACAAGTTTCTGCTTCCTGCACTTTTTTCTATGGATTCAGCTTTCTGCCTGATGCTGTTTATATTGTTTGGTTTAATTTAATTTCGTTGTCACCTCACTGTACTTGAGCCAAGTTACATCAGAGAACCCTCTGGTGCATTTTTCTGTTTATCAAATTAAATCAATTAGTCAATAAACCATCTGGGGTAAGATCTGCCACTGGAACATGTACAGTTAAACTTTTCATAATAATTATCTCCTCCTGTCTCCTGTATTTCCTTCTCATTACCCGAGAGTCTACTTGCCCTATTTGGCTTTGAACTAGCAATCCAAATATTCCTTCACAACCACTTTGGCTAGTATTCATAGACAAGTCGGGTAATAGTCAGCTCGCTACCGTACCAAAATCTAGAACATGCAACTAGGTAGTTATTCACAGAGACAGTGCTAAAGTACAAAAAGTAAAAAGGTGTGGAAACAGAGTTATGCAAATTAATGTATAACAACATGCAAATGAAGAGGTGCAGTCTAATGAGTGCATAATGAAATGCCAAAGGAAACAAAAAATGTACTCAGAGAAGTTATTATGTGCTAGAGTTCACAGTTACAATACAAAAAGCAGAAGATCTTGGCATAGGAACACTGATGGTTCAGAAATATTTAATTACATGCCATTTTGTTATAAACTAAATGACATTAATGTTTTCATTTATTCAAAAAAATCAGCTGTATTTAGTGCGTGACTTGAATGGATGCTGTTAGAATATAATATTCTAAATATGTCTGACTTGTGTATAAAACTAAAGGAACTAAAAACATTTTTACTGCTTGTATCTTGCTACCCATACCCATAAAAACAGAGGTTCCAGTGTCTCCATTTGGCTATGTAAAACCTTTAATATACACTGGATGAATTTTTAGCATTGAAAAAAAGTTGTGCATTAAAGCTTTGCATGTCAGTATTTTAATTGTCTTTTTTATGGCATTGTATACGGACATAATTGAAAATTTCCGAAGAATCGATGTTCCTGTGCCAAAATTTTCTACTTTTTCATAATGAAATACAAATGAAAGTCTGCAAAAACAGATTACAGTTTATAGTCACCATGAGGAAAGAGGTGCAAATAAAATTTGTGGCATTGAAGCTAGCAAATATAATTGGAACAGCTCTAGTACTGCAGCATTTTATGTTCAGAAGTCCCTCTAGCATCAGTAGGTGTAAACTATGTACCCACATATGAAACGGCTCAGCAACACTTATATTTATAAGAAAAAGTACTTAAGAATATGGATTAAAAAGCATTCTGTTATAACAGCTAATGATATGTAGAAGATACTAACTAAAAGATAATACAAAAACTGAGACAATGGAACCTCTTTTTTATGGGCATGGATGCAATATACAAGCAGTGAAAATGTTTTTAGTCCCTTTAGTTTTATACACAAGTCAGACAAATTTTTATCAACCAGAGGAGAAGTTGTGGATAGCAATTAATAAAGAGTTGAAGGATTTTAACTGAGAGGGGAAGAAGATAAGAGTCAAGGGGGATAAGCTGATCCTTCCAAAAGAACAAAGTGGTTTGGGACTACCTGATTGGAAGGGGTGATTCAGAGCTACACAGTTAAGGCTCCTATACATAAACACAAATGAAGAAATATAATCCAAAGTGGAAAGGGCTGATTATGAAACAGTGGGGAAGCTCAAGAAACAAAGACTGGGATTTTGAATCCAGATCCTTAAGGAGAATAACAATAACCATATAGAATATTATATTCATAAATTATCAATAAGTATTCTAAGAACGAAACCAGCACAAGGAGCAGACAAAGGGAATTCTGCCAATAGGGGTTAGTGCAATTAGGGGTACACAGAATAGGCAAGAATGGCTGGAATTTAATGGAGAAAATTGGCAAAGAACCAACGTACTGGAGCAAATAATTAGAGAGTGAAAGTTAACAGAATGGGAACAGGCTAAGAACTACTTTGGACTGAAGGCTAGAAACTGCCTTCCCCAACAAGGGCTGAGATAAGAGTATACGCAAAGATAAATACATATGTGGATCCTAAGAGAAAGACCAGCACTGGTAGAATTTTTAGTTTAATGTAGAACAGAAGTTGCTGTTAAAAAAAATGGATAATTAGTAGCGCATAAAAAATATTGCATGGTAAATTTAGGAATCATTCAGAGGAGGTTATAAAGGATTGGGAAGAGAGACTGGATAAGCATTTCACAAAGAAACAATAGGAGGTTATATGTATGTCACACGAATATGTAACAAAGTCTAGAAGATTTAAGATCTTTGCTTGGAAATGTTTGCATAGGTATTTCTACACCCCAAGCAGAGTCCAAATCATTTTCCTCAGGTAGATTGCAAATATCGGAGTTGTGATGGGGAAGAAAGAGGTAACTGGGAATACATTTTTGGGAGTGTAATGAATGGGCAGATTTAAAAATTCCCTGCAGGATGCTCTGTCAGAAATATTGGGTGAACAAAATGATGTAACTAAGGAAATCATTTTTTTTTTCAGTTTTGATAACAGAGTTTAATTCTGGTGACTCCAAAAAAAGCAGTTACTAGAAAATGGAAATCAAAGTCTAGACCAACTATACTAGAAACAGCGAACATATTAACAGAGATAAAAGAACTGGAAGTGAGATCTTTAGAAAACAGTAGGAGCACATTACATAGAATAATGGGAATTGTGGGAACAATACAAGTGGAATAATGTTTTGGAGGAGGAATTAGGTTTAAGGGAGGCAGGAACTGAAAGAGCTGTGCAATGTTTGACTGACAATGACTTACACTATAAGTGATGTATAATGTTAGCAACTGAAAGTATGTCAATATAATTTATTTTCATTTAATATAAAATGTATGATTGCCTATGTCATAAGTGATAATTCAACAAAAATGCTTTTTGTTTAAAAAAAAAAAAAATAAGCGCTGCTAGCCTCACCTGGAAATGTGATATGGTCACAAATGGCATGACTGGAAATATTACAAGCCAATTGTCTTAAGACTATGTGTCAACATTATCTGCCCACCTTGCATAGATGATAACCTCAGCCTGATGTCCTGCTACACCCTCCACAGATGCCAACATAACAGTAATGGTCTGGCCTGTGACTACACCATGCACGGTATATCAAAGTGAATCTGACCACTTCCTGAGATATGTAAAGTAATGTGGTCAGATGCAATTGTCAAGTAGATGCATGCAGGTAGACAACACATACCATACATACTTGTGCTACAATTCCTGTATGCTTGAATATCCACTGCACTTGTGTTGTCCCTATAGTCTTCACGTGCAGTGTTGCTGTATATGGATTTTAACTTCATTGTTCTACCTATGAACTATGTGGAGTTTGACCACTCCCAGAAACTGTGTCCACTCCTCCTGGTAATACATCCATGCCCTCAGTCACCACAAAGGGACTCAAGAATGCATCAACATCACGTTTAAAAAGTGGGTCAAAAAAAGAAAGAGATATATGGTTAAGAAGCAACAATAATTATTTAGAGGAACTGACAAATGTTAAAAGTATTGCAGAACAGGGGGAATCTCACAGAACAAGAAGAGAAGCAACTGCAGAGTGCTAAGCAGAAAATTAAATTATGTCGCAGTGGTCCAGCGGTTAGGATTGTTGCCTCACAGAAAGAGGTTCTCCGGTTTGATTCTTGGCTGGAGTGCCTTTTGTGTGGAATCTGCATGTCCTACTTACAGTTGCTTGGGTTTCCTCCGGGTGCTCCAGTTTCCTCTTACTTTACAAAGACATCCAGTAGGTGAATTGGACACTCTGGCCATAGTGCAACTGCATGTGTGACTGAGTGGTATGGCTGAACTACAGCGGCAGGGCTAGCTACCCAGTGGTGTAACCCTTGGCTCGAGATGACTGTCACTGTTGAAGTGACACCCCAACCCCATGTATAAAAATGGGAAAACATGGGGTTGAAGATGGATGGATGAAGCAGAAAATAAAGAATTACGTTGATAATATGCATGAGTTCAGAAAGACTGCTGTTGCAACTGCTTTTTGATAATAATTCCACAGCACAAAAACGTTTAGCTCAACGACTCAGGCAACAGAAAGTAAAGAGGATTGTTGCCAAGCTTAGGGACCATATAACAAGGAATATAACAAGATATCTCATAGAGGTATGAGAACTATTTTGGAAATTTTATGAAAGTCTGTATAAAGTAGAGAAAGATGGAGATCAAGGAAAGGTACAAATGGAAATGCTTATGGAAGAATTAAATATGCCAAGGTTAGAGGTAGATGAGGCTTAATTACTAATAGCTAGGATAGGAGGGGATGAGATAAAAATGGTGATGTATAACAATCAACAGAAAAATCGCAAGGAATAGATGGTATTCCTGTGGAAGTTTGGAAGTTACATGGGAAAAAACTGATAAAGATCTGGAAGGTTTTGTTTAACAGTATTTTAAGAGGAGGAGACACACCAACTTCCTAGAAGAAAGCAGTGGTGGTTATAATACCTAAAGAGGTTAAAGACCCATCGGATCCAGCATAATACAGGCCTATTTCAATCCTAAACCATTATTATAAAGTGATTTATGTCTATAATGGCTAAAAGAATTGCAAAGGTGATGCCAAAATTGATAAATATGGATCAATGTGGTTTTGTGGAGGGGAGGCAAACATTTGACAACATTACCAGAACAATGATGATCCAGAGGGAAGCTGAATGTAAGAAAATACCACTGTTGTTGGTAAGTCTTGATGCAGAGAAAGCATTTGACAGAGTAAGCTGGGAGGTTATGAGCAGAGCAACGAAAGCATTTGCATTCCCTGATAAAATTATAAGGTTGATTAGGAGGATATATGAGGGATCAGAGGTGAAAATTAAATTGGGTGAGTTCCTCTCTGATAATTTTTGTTTCAGCAGAGGAACCAGGCAGGAACATACTCTTTCCCCTTTGTTATTTGGACTATATTTAGAACCACTGGCAAAGAAAATAAGAGACTCAGAAATTTAAGGAGATAATTGGTATGGTAGTCAAAAGACGCTGGCTCTGTTTGCAGATGATATTATTTTATACCTGATAAAACCAGGAGATTCAGTGTTGTGGAACATTTTGAGGCAGTTTCAAATCTTTTCAGGATACAAAATTAACAAAGCTAAAACAAAGGCAATATCTGTAAATTATGTATCCACATACGAATTGGTTCAGCAATAGCCATATTTATGGGGACATGATAAAATTAAGTACTTAGGAGTATGGATTAAAAAGGGATGCTGGTGTGGCAGCTAAGGATATGGGCAAAAAACTGAAAGCTCTGTTATATGGATATGGATAGCAAGATACCAGCAGTTAAAATGTTTTTAGTCCCTTCAGTTTTATACACAGGTCAGGCCTATTTTATCAACCAGAGGAGAAGCTGTGGATACCAAATTAATAAAGAGCTGAAGGACTTTATGTGAGAAGGGAAGATGGCAAGAGACAAGTGGGATAAACTAATTCTTTCAACTGAATAAGCCAGTTTGGGATTAACCGATTTGAAGTGGTATTTCAGAGCTACATATTTAAGGCTCCTATACATAGCACAAGCAGAAACCTATAATTCAAAGCCGAAAGGGATGATGATAAAACGGGAGGGGAGTTCAAGAAACAAGGAGAGGCTGGGATTTTGGATGCAGATCCTTAAGGAGAAGAACAATAACCATGCAGAATATTAGATTTATAAAGTAGAAGAAAATATATTACGAACTAAGCCAACATGGCAATGGAGAAAGGAGATTCTGATGATAGGGATGACTGCAATTAGGGATACACACATTAGGCAAGAGGGAACTGGAATTTATTGGAGAAAACTGGCAAAGGAACCATGGTACTGGGAGCAAATAACTAGACAGGGAAAAGTAACAGTATAGGAAGATGCCAAGAACTTATTTGGACTGCATGTTAGAAACAGCCTTCCCTATCAAGGACTGATATGAGAGTATAAAAAAATAGGGGGATCTTAAATGAAAGACCAGCACTGGTAGAGTTTTGAGTAGAATCTAGAACAGAAGCTGCCATTAAGAAAGGAATAATTAGTACAGCATATAAAATATTGGAAGATAACTATAAAAATCAATCAGAGGAGGTTAGAAAGGATTGAGAACAGGGATTAGATAAGCAAGTCAAAAAGAAATAATGGGGGGGTATGTGTGTGTCTCCCAAATATGCAGCAAAGTCTCGAAGATTTAGGATCTTTGTTTGGAAATGTTTGCATATGTATTTCTACACCCCAGCAGACTCCAAATATTTTTTTTCCTCAGGTAGACAGCACATTTTGGAGGTGAGATGGGCAAGAAAGAGGTAAATGGGAACATATTTTCTGGTAGTGTAATGAGTTGGCAAATTTTAAAGATTCCTTGAAGACTGCTCTGTCAGAGATGCTGGGTGAGCAAGTTGGTGTAACTAATGAAATGATTTTTATGAGCTACGATACAGAATCAAATTTGCTTAGATATAGTAAGGCCTTGCTGAGTCTAATTATGATGGCTGCCAAAAAAGCAATTACTAGAAAATAGAAGTAAAAGTTTAAACCAACTTTACTAGAAGTAGCAAAGATAGTAACAGAGATAAAACAACTGGAATTGGGATCTTTAGAAAAGGGTAGGAACAAATTACATAGGAAAAAATGGGAAGTATGGGATCAATACATGCAGAGGAGGAGCAAGGTTTAAAAGAAGGTAATGGTTCACTGACAATGACTGGATATATTATAAGTGATGTATAATATTTGCAGCTATAGTTGTGTCAGCATGGATTGTAATGTATAATGTTTGCAACTGAGATTGTGTCGCTATGGTTTATTTTCATTGATATAAATATAAGATCGCCTGTGTCACACATGATAATTTAATAAAGATGTTTCTTGTTTAAAAAAAAAACTGATGGATGACGGTACTGGCATGAAACTCCAAACAGTGCTGGGATGTAGAACGGGAAGACAGAAGATGCCAATCATTCCCAGGATGGGAAGCGGATCGGCCTGAAACTTCAGTCATTTGTAAGATGGGGAAGTACTGCTCAAGTTGTGGTTAGAGGGAACTTTTGCATATGGATTATTGGCTAGGCTGGTAATGGCCTGCAAACTGATTGCCTAGTATTTGCTAATGAAGCTATTATAGGTAGTCTTTTCTCACCATTGCTGGCAAAACAGACTTAGAAGGGGAATGCAACAGGGCTCTGACTGTTGTCATGTGTATCTGTTTTATGACTGGTGGTAATACAGGAAAAAAGCCAGAAATACAGTATAATTTTCATAAAGCAAAGAGGAAGATAAGAAGGAAGGAATGGAGGAACAGAAGAATAGAACAGAAATCATACAAGTAACAGTTTTAGATATCAGACAGGCCTTTGATTCAGAAGGCTGTGGGTTCTACTTCCACACCATGTGGTTGGATAAATTTGGGAACCATGTCTAGGTCTAAAAAGAAGGCCCCCTTGAGGTTGTTAGCCTAATAATCAACTTCTGAAAAAAACTCTCAATCACTCAAATTTTATATTACTCTTTTTTTAAAAACTTATCTTTTTGATCACACAGGTCTTAAGGTATCATGCAGAACTATGAATAGTATATTTTTCTTCTTCAGCACTCACCGTTACTCTACCCAATTCCCCTTACCCATTTCATCATATTGATATTATGTCTATGCACTTAAGCTTTAATATTACATAACATTTGAGCATATTTTAGGCTTTCATATTGTATTTCCTTTTTAATAGTAACCTGCACTGGTTATCAGAAAAATAGAAGTTATGTCCTTACCATAACGTTCCATGTGGAGTGTTCATCTCGCCTTTGTTCTTACACCTGGGTTCGGAGCCGATCCTCGGCTCCGTGTCAGCTTGCAAGCTCTGCATCGAGAAGAAGCTCGAGACAACCTAATACCCACAATCCCCCTCTGCCTTTACCTCAGATCTAGTTTGCAAGCAAACCAGCAGTCAGAGAGAGAACACACTCATGCCAAAATTTACATAGACGCAAAAACACTTATATCTATCTATATATATATATATATATATATATACATACATGTACATCATATATACAACAACTGCAAATGCAGAAGCAGAATAACCCAGACCAGGCACCAAACTGAACGTTCTTCCTGAGGGCGGGAGGGTGGGAATGTAAGAACAAAGGCGAGATGAACACTCCACATGGAACGTTATGGTAAGGACATAACTTCTATATGTGAGAGTGTTCGATCTCGCCGTTTGTTCTTACACCTGGGTAGCGTCCCTAGCTCCATGTTCCTGAGGAACTCACGGGAGGACGTTCTTGAGCACAGTGGAACCAAAGGTTGCCCTGTCCCTAGAAACCTTGTCTACCTTGTAATGAGAAATGAATGTATGTGGTTTAGACCAAGTAGCAGCCGCACAAATAGCGTCTAATGGTAGGCGAGCTGCATGAGCCAGGGATGTAGACACTGATCTTGTAGAATGTCCTTTGGGTTTGATAGATAAAGCTTGATTTGAAGAATCATAAACATAGGTAATACAATCAGTTAACCATTTGGAAAGAGTTCTTTTAGTAACCGCTACACCTTTCCTGCTATCAGCAAAGGCTACAAAAAGTTGATCAGATTTCCTGTGATCCTTTGTTCTATCCAAGTAAAATCTAAGTTGTCTGTGGACATCCAACTTGTGTAACATATACTCCATTTTATTGGAGTGATTCTTGAAAAAGGTGGGTAATTCAATGGATTGATTAATGTTATTAATAGAGCAAACTTTGGGGAGAAAGGATGGATTAGTGCGAAGAGATACTCTGTCAGAGTGAAAGATTAAATAAGGGTGTTTAATGGAGAGAGCCTGAAGCTCAGATACTCGCCTAGCAGATGTAATGGCTACCAAGAAGAGGGTCTTCCACGACAAATACTTCAATGGACAAGAGGAGGCTGGTTCAAATGGGGTAACATCAATTTAGATAATAAGAGGTTTAGACTCCAAGGGGATGTAGGAGATCTAACTGGTGGTCTAATATGAAAAGACCCTTTTAAAAAGGCCTTACAAAGTCTGTGGGCCATAACAGGAGCCCCACATTCTTCCACATGAAAGTTGGAGATGGCAGCCAATTGCACTCTTAAAGTGGCAGGAGAAGCTCCTTGGTGGAACAATTCTGTTAAAAACTCCAAGATTTTGTTTAAAGGAGCTATGACAGGGTCCAGTTGCTGTGTATTTGCCCAGAATACAAAGCGCTTCCATTTACTAGTGTAGGTCTTAGTAGTGGAAGCTTTATGAGAAGCCACTAGTATATTCTGAACTGCAGGTGAAAGAAGATCAGACCTGGCTAAGTAGGGAATCGGAGCAGCCAAGCTGCTAGATGGAGAGACAGGAGCGAGGGGTGGGGAGCCCCTGACGAGTGAGTCAGTAGATCTGGCTCTGGGTCCAGGATCCAGGGTCCCCGAATGCGATGTGTCAGAAGAAAGGGGAACCAAATTTGACGAGGCCAGAATGGGGCAATGAGGATGATCGTCCTTTGCAGGTTGTTGGCTTTCTGCAGAAACTTCGCAATCAGGGGAAAAGGAGGAAAAGCATACAGGAGGCCCGGGGGCCAATCGTGAACTAGTGCGTCCCTGGGGACTTCCCCTGGAGGGGGTAATAGGGCAAAATAGCTCCTGCATTTGGCGTTCATTGGAGACGCAAACAGATCGCAGGAAGGCTGGCCCCACTTGCGAAAAATCTTCTTCGCAACTGACTGTTTTAGGGACCACTCGTGCGGCAACAGGATTGCTCTGCTCAGCCTGTCGGCTATGACGTTGGATGACCCCGGGATGTGCGTTGCTATCAGAAAGCGACCCGTGGACTCCGCCCATTGTCAGATTCTCATGGCCTCTCTGCAT
The DNA here is from genome assembly GCF_019279795.1 of Protopterus annectens. Lineage (NCBI taxonomy): Eukaryota > Metazoa > Chordata > Ceratodontiformes > Protopteridae > Protopterus > Protopterus annectens. Next base: position 1,119,520,452 of record NC_056746.1, on the reverse strand, counting down.
AGCTGATAGGACTTGGTTCCCCCCTGCTTGTTTATGTACCAGACTACAGACATGTTGTCCGTCTGAATTGCAATAGTCCCTAGAGGAAGAAGGGGAGCAAAGTGCTGCAACACTAGAAACACTGCCCTCAACTCCAGAACATTGATGTGCAGATTGTACTCTAAATTGGTCCATTCGCCTTGGACTGTCTGTCCCTGAAAGATGCCCCCCCACCCTATCAGGGAAGCGTCCGTGGTCACCGTAGCTGTCGGCGTGGGTAGCACAAATGGTCTTCCTCTGGAAAGGTTGCAAGTCTGAAGCCACCAGACTAGGTGTGATTTGCATGTGTTTGTGATCAGAATTTCGTGTGTCAGAGGTAGCTGTTGGAACGACCATTGTGCAAACAGTAGCCATTGTAGAACTCTCATGTGCAGTCTTCCCAATGGTATCGCAATGAGAGAAGCTGCCATGAGGCCCAAAACCTTTAGTACCAGTTTTGCTGGGGATTTTCTGGATGACAGAAGAAGAGATATGTGGGTTTGAAGTGAAGCTATCCTTTCTGGAGGAAGCCTTAGAATTAACTGATGCGTATCCAATTCCGCTCCTATGAATAAGATACGCTGTGATGGCTGTAGTAAAGATTTTTCGAAATTTACGGAAATTCCGAGGTGAACACAAAATTGTAGAGTATAATCCCTGGCCTGTATCAGTTGACGCTGGGTGGTGGCAGAAAGGAGCCAGTCGTCCAGATACGGAAACACCTGGAATTCTAGGCATCTCAGGTGAGACGCTACCACTGCCATGCATTTGGTGAAAACCCTGGGGGCTGAGGTCAGACCAAAGGGCAGGGCTCGAAACTGAAAGTGACTGGCTCCCAGCCGGAAGCGCAAATGATCTCTGGACGCCCTGGCCATTTTGATGTGGTAGTATGCGTCCTTCAGATCTATTGAGCACATCCAGTCGTCCTTCTGTAAGAATGGAAGGATCGATTGAAGCGTGACCATTCGGAACTTTTCTTTCTTGACGAAGGTATTGAGGTTGCTTAAGTCCAGAATGGGCCTCCAGTCCCCTGTCTTCTTTGGAACTAAAAAGAACCTTGAGTAAGTTCTGAATCCTCTTTGGTCCACTGGGACTGGTTGGATGACTCTTTTTTTCTAGCAACTTTGAAATTTCTATAGCTGCTGGTTCTCGCAGATGGGGCGGCACATCTGGGAGTCTTCTCTTTGGAATGGGGTTGGATAGGAATGGTATTCTGTAACCTCTGGTAACAACGCTTTTTACCCAGTTGTCTGTAGTAATGTTTTGCCAGGCCTGAGGGTATAAAGCTAAGCGACCCCCGACTGCCTCCAGAGCAGGACAGTCGGGCCTCCTCTCAGGAGTGCTAGAAAGGTTTTCCAGGGGGGGTATCCCTGTCACCTTGATTTTGCGGACCCCCTCTGCCGCCAGGGCGGCGTCTTCCACCTCTGCCTCCTCCTCTGCCTCTAGAGGGGGCATCACCCTGTGTGCCTGGGAAAGAACCTTGGGGTTTTCAAAACCACATTTTCCCACCGCGTTGCCCTTTGGGGTACGGTCTGGATGGGGTGGAAAAATGGACTCAGACAGCAGACAGAGTCTTTCCCTCCTGCTCACACCGGGTAAGGGTCTCCTTTACTTTGGGGCCAAAGAGAGTGGCACCGTCAAATGGGGCGTTAGTAAAGGAAGACTTGAAGGCTTCCGCAAATGAACATAAGCGCATCCAGGATTGTCTACGAAGAGCAATCGCTGAAGCTGCTGCCCTACTCGAACCTTCGGCTGCGTACGAGATCAGCCTCATGGACGAGTTTACAATGGATGTAAGGGTATTAAGTTGTGCTGTCACTTTCTCTGAGACAGCAGCATCTGTAGTACCCTGGAGGGTATCTCCCAACTCTTTGATTAGATCCCTCTGTAGCCGTGTGAAGTGGGTCAAATAGTTCAGGGATCGCATAGAAAAAGCCGCTGAACTAAAAATGCGCTTCCCGTACCTGTCCATAGTCCTAGAATCTTTGTTAGGGGGATGGACAGATGAGGAAGATTCCGACATCTCCTTTTTCGTGGCCGCTGCCACCACCATAGCGTCCACTGGAACTCCTTTTGTCAAATAAGCCTTGTCTTGGGGTGCAGTAATGTATTTATTAGGCTTCCTAGGGACTGGCTCCACCGTGTCAGGAGCCTCCCACGCCCTTCGAGCAATCAGCTCCATTAACTCATCGAAGGGCGGAGTGACCCAGGAGGAGGAAGGGCGAGCACCAAATGCCTTCAGCAAGACTGACTCATCCTCAGAAGGGGGGAGGGACTGCCAGTCACCTCTCTGCTTTAGGATCTCCAAGATGTCAGAAAAAGAGACATCTTCTGAAGGTGACTTTGGGGACCCTTCTGACTTATCCAAGTCAGTATCGGATGTCAAAGATTCTTGTGGAGAATCTAAGTGTCTCCTCTTACACAATCTTTTCCTAGGGACTTCTTCGGGGGGAGCATCTGAAGAAGCCTCCGAGGAAGAGGTGGCACCCTCCAGGGGTGGCTGAGACACAGGTGCTCGACGCTTAGCTGTAGCCATGGGTGCAGAGGAGGATAACGGACCTTTATGGGGAGGAGAAGCTGTATCTGCTGATGTGGTTGTCTGGGTAGACAACACCTTCCTCATGAGATCGAAAGCCCCCGGGTCCCGAGTCGAGGCATCTCCCGGTTCCGAAGAAATGGGAAGAATCCCCGAAACAGGCACCGAAGGCATCGACCCCAAGGACGGAACCGAGTCGATCCGAGCCGAGGCCCCGAGAGGGAGAGTCGGAACCGAAAAATCTGTCCGACTCTCGGTCCCGGAACCCAGGATGGATCTTCGGCTCCGAGACTCCGGTACCGGATCCGACGGAGTCGAAGTGAACGGAGCCGACCGAGAAAAGGAAGGTTCTGGCACCGAGGGCTCCACAATCAGCAGCTCAGCCTCTTCTGGCTCCGAAGACTGGACAGGTCTCGGAGGAGGAACAGATGGAGACAGTGGAAGGCCTTCAAGTCTCGACACCAATTGAGAGGAGACCGAGATGAGTTTGGATAAGGCCGTATTCTCCATTAACTTCTGCACCACGCGGTCTACATCAGTATCTGAGAGGGGCCTGGAAGAACGGGTCGAAGGAATCGAAGACGGAGCCGACCTCAACAGTGTCGGGGGAGGGAGCTCCATCACCGGTTCCAAGACTCGAGGCTCGGAAACTGACAACAGTTGAACACTCGGCCCCGAAGTCTGTGGAACCGGTGATCTAAGTTTAGCTGAAGAGCTTGGAGCCGATGACCTGGGCTCCGACGTCTTCGATTCCTTCGAGGATTTGGATGCCTGGTCTGAAGCATCCAGAGCCTCTTGAAAAGTAGGTTTTAACAAACCCCTATCCATGAGTTTCCTGCGCCTATCTGTCATGACCCTCCCACTGAAAGAATGACAAATTGAGCAGTCTTCTTGCAGATGGAGAGGGCCAAGACAGTAGACGCAGGAACTATGATTGTCAGTAACTGACATCTTTTGCCCACATTGGCAACGCTTGAAACCAGATTTAGCCTTTTCAGACATCTTACACTTAATATAGTTAGAAACTGAGAAGTCAAGTCCAGTAATAAAGTCAAGTCTGGTGAAATTGTCGAATCCAGTAAGGACAAAAGTCAATCCGGTAGTCAAATCCAAGAAAGGGGTGGTAGGCCCCGAGGGGAACTCTAATAAGTTTAAATAAACTTAACGGAACCGAGAATTCCTCAACCTTACCACACACACACACTATGTCACTAACAAACTTTTTATAATAAAATTACTCTGAAAACACAAGAATAATATCTTAATCTTATCTTTAGGTGCTCGAGCTCGACCCAGTGATGCGAACGCTGCAGCGGCAAACTAGATCTGAGGTAAAGGCAGAGGGGGATTGTGGGTATTAGGTTGTCTCGAGCTTCTTCTCGATGCAGAGCTTGCAAGCGGCCGACACGGAGCCGAGGATCGGCTCCGAACCCAGGTGTAAGAACAAACGGCGAGATCGAACACTCTCACATTGGTCAGTCTGACTCCCTGGCTTTGAATGAAAATGACAGCTTCTGTACCCTTTGGTTATTTTGAATAGTAGAACTATCCAGAAGATAATCTGCCTGGTTCCTATAGCAGCCTTGTACTATCTCCTCTAATTCCTTCTGTCACCCAAAAAAAAAGATAAAGTGTTCAGCTGTATTACTCATGCAGTGTGATCAATCTACAATGGTAGTGTGACCACTCACTTCCTCCCTGTTTGCTACCAGGGTTTTTTAATATATAAAGTAAAATTGTATATCTTTATGCAGTTCATAATGGAAAGACATTAAGAAAAAAGGGGTTCTGTGGTGAAATATTAACTTTCCCTATGGTAAGATGAAAAAATATCATAAGTAGGCCATTCAAATTGCAGCACAACACCAACACAAAATATTGTAAAATGCGACATCAAACAAAAATCCTGATACATCATTTCTGCAGGGGTGCTACACCCCCTTGCATCCCAATATGGGGACTCTGCCATCACACTAACCCCTAAACATACTACCTCTGAGGGTACACAAACTCTGTGACAATTAAAATGCTAAAAAAATCACATTTTCACTCTGAAAAGAAATCATACTGTCCAGCCTACATTATTGGTGTCTGTGGCAGTAAGCAGCCATAGCTGGAGAGAGAGGCTCAGTAAGGCAAGCAAGCCAGAATATGTGAATGGAGACAGGTAAGTGTTTAATGGAGTGAAGCAACATCCTACAAGGAAATCTGATGCAGGCAAGTACCCCATATGAAATATTTAGTCAATGAAAAGGGTGTAACAAAGAGTAAAACCAACAATGCTGCAAACGTGTTGGCAATGCAAACATAAAACTGAACAACTGTAAAAGCCACAAAGCTGTGCAATTAAGTGTCTAAAACATGCAAACTCTGACAAGGCGTAAGCATGATATGGCTGAAAGAAGCCTGTGAAACTCAGTGAAAAAGAAACATTTGTTCAGCCACATATATCTTCATGGGTACACCTAAATCACCTAAGCAACTGAGTACACTAAAACCCTTCATAAGACTATTAGCACAAGCTCACATGAATCTTCTTCTTCTCCTTTCAGCCGCTCCTGTTACAGGTCACCACAGTGGATCATTGGTCTGCAGAATGAGTGACAGTAGAGTTTTACAGTGTCAAGCTGCCACCCAGTGCCCAGCCTTCCTTAGAAGGCACACACGTACACAGACACACACACACACACATCTAGGATTAATTTAGAATGTCCAATCCACTTGCAGCATGTCTTGGGAATCTGGAATGAAACCGGAGCACCTGGAGGAAACTCATGAAAAGACAGGGAGGACATGCAGACTTCGCACAGTAGGCACGCCACCTGAGAATCGAAATGGAGAACCTCTTGCTGTAAGGTACATTGCTAACCACTGCACCACTGTGCCACCCACAAGCTCACAAGAAAAAAAACTTAAATAAAGTAATGCTAATATGTAAACAAATGCCCCACATTTTCAGTTACAATCTAAATATGAACAAAAAACACAAGTAATAATGCCAGATCCAAGGCACAGAGAGATATTATGATGTAGGTGACCTAAGTTTGACCAGCAGCTGGGTACTTGTAGGAGATGGCATGGGAGGATGGGAGTAAGTGACCTTTGTCAGCTCGCTCACCTTGGAATGAGACTGTAAATGGTTCCTCTCCCAGGCTCATGCTTACACTTATCAGGGGTATCAGAACTTGTCAGAGATTTGGGATGCATGGCTAGGCTTATAAATACCCTTGTAGTCATTAGCCTAGTAAACATCTATGAACCTATGGTGGCTCTGGCTCACCACTTGGGTGACACCTCACAAAAACACTTGATGTTACACTCATGGAGCACAAGCTTGTGAGCACTCACTGCATGTGTGAATACAAGTGAGATGAGAGACCATGAAGAGGTACCCTCCCTGCCACTGGCAGCATGGGTCAATGACCCATCATGGGGGGGGTGCTGCAAAGAGGAAGAGTAGGCTACCCCAACAGATTAGTAAGTTAGTCAACTCTCTGCTACCTACTACCCAACTCTTGCCATGGGGAAAACAAACGACCTAATAAGGCACCCCAAGCAGGAACGACTGGGTCACAGAAGTCTCACTTTAGCAAGGGATGCCTGACTTTTGAACCCATCCCTGATGGAACAAATGGGCCAGCTGAGTGAATGCAGTGGAGCCATTAGGCAGGTCCATTAGGACATGACCCCCCCCCAAACTCAAGTATCTAGAGAACTACAAAGTAAGAACAATTGCTTAGCTGTATAAGGAAAGCAGCCATTAAGAAACGCATAAAATGCAGGCATAAACAAAGAATCAGAAATACTTGCCAAAAATTAAATAACAACATACAAGAACTATCTAGAGTATATATCATACATGACCCAATACTCTACTTCTTTAAAAGCTGACTGGACTCTGTGAAGACAATGGCAAAAAAGAGCCACAACAGACCTGTTTATCTATCTCAAATAACACAACTAATGCAGTTATTCATGAAAGAAATGGCTCAGGGATTGCAACAATGAATACAGCATGGTATCTGTAACAGAAAGGTGAATCAGATAAATCTGACAGAATTACAGGAGGTATCTGCTAGTTACACAAGCAGGCAGCATAGTTCTGCTTGTACAATGACACCCACAAATGCCCATTATTCATTTTAAAACAGAAGATTTGACTTCTATTTGCAAGCATGGCAGTTCAACAATGTGAGCCATAAAGGAAAAAAATGGATCTGGGGTGAATGAAACCAGTAATGGAAAAGTGACTGCAAACTGTAAAAACTCATTGCTATCTAAACCTTGGTACACACTGACAAGGTTATCACTGGCTTACAGAGGATGCCTTCCACTGTATACAACCTTCTTGAGCCCCTGCCTGGACTACTGTATATGGTATTGAAGACTAATTCTGTAAAGCTCAACATGCTTACAACTGATGCAGAGATTAATGTTCAGATTGAAGATAAGCCTAAAATATCTCTCCTATGTATTAAAATAAGTTGTCGCTGTATGTAAGGCAGAAGAAGAGATGCATAATGAAAAAAACTGACAGCTGAGATGTACTAGCTGGGTGCAGGCAAGTGGAAGTATAATGTAATGTGCTATAAGACAACCAAGGAATGTAGCAGAAAGCTGGCAGGAACTATACTGAGAAGTAAAACACAGGAGTACTCCTTCATAGAAAGAGCAGTGGATGGAAGTATTACCCTTCCCAGAAGATGCAGCAGTCTTGCAGTCAGGGTGTTCAAGAAGAGACTGCACTACTATGCAAAACAGTTTTCTTTCTTGTTTGTGTGTTTAGTTTGGGGTGTAATCACAAAATTGGTTAAACTGAACCAAACAGCATTTTATAATCAGTTGACTAAGCATCTAGGGTTACCACCTGTCCCACTTTGCGAGGGGCAGTCCCTCTTTGGCCAGTTGTGTCCTGCAAACAAACTGAACAAATGGCAAATGTCCTGATATCTTAGGACAAAAACATTTCCTATATTTTCTTTAATAGTAGCATAAAACAGTTATTTTGTATCTGAAACACCAAAATATTATAATAAACAGAATAAGCAACTCAAATGCTACAAGAATAAGTTGCTATTCTGGCAAAAAGTAAATTGCTGTCCTTTGTACTGGCCATGGGTATGTTTTGCCCTGCAAAATCCGACGTTCCTAACACAAATGTCCCACTTTGTGCATTTGAAAAGGTGGCAACCCTATAAGCATCAGATCACAAGAACACAGTTGCCACCCATTCTTGTGAAAACTGCTTTTCCATTGGCAGATAAGCTGATGAGACACACATTTTTTTCCTACAGGAACAACAAAGGCAGGCCTGACAGTGATATTGACAAAGGTTGGTCTAAATAGCCAACACCACCTCATGACCCCTCAATTATCTCATTTCCTTCTGAATGGAAAGTTCAATTCTTACTTAAAGATCTATTCAGTAACTCTTACAGGACTGATAAGTTTCTAAAACAGCTCGTAACCGATTACAATTATTTCAGTAATACTTCTTCCTGCAACAGACAGGAAATAAACTTCCCTGTGATAAGTCATCAGCTGTACTGCTCGAAGAAATACAATTTTTTTATCATTAGCAATTAGAAGGACATAGGAATCAGGCAGAAACACAGATCTGAAGACAGATGTGCCGCCATTCCAGATAACCTGCATCCATCAGTTACCTGATTGCCTCTACTTCCGGGCTAAACAAATTAATTCAAAATCTTCAATCAGTAATAAAACAGGAATGAATGAGAAGCAGTCACCACTCACCGGATACTGTAGAGTCAAGTTACAGCTTCTGATGCTTTCCCCTTAGCCTACTTCCTCATCAGATACATTCTGCAGCTCAGTGTCTCACTCTCTGGGAGACCGAGACATACTCATAACAAACAAAAAGCCAGCAGAAGAAGAAAAAAAAATGAAAAGGCCGCCTTGTCAGAGCAGTGGTGCTTCCCTCTTAATTTGAGAGCAGTTTTCCTAAAGAGCAGCCTGCATGATCTGCCTACTGTTCCTGTAAATGCTTTCCCTTAGTAATGGTTGCTGGTTAGATTCTCTTGGTTTTAAATAGATTGGAAATGTTATGCCCAGCCCTTCTTGTGACTCAGTCTCTTTCTCTGATGCAACTTTCGATTTCCATTCTTGCTGTTTAAAGAGGGAATTTCAAGGACAGGAAGAGAAGCAAAACAAAACTAAACGCTGCAAGGCTATCCAGAGTTATTAAAGCACTAGTAAATATAATGTACAAAGCATTTTTCAGCAGTATTATTATTTTTTTAAAAAACATTAACATTCATATTTTGTTCTTATGAAGCAGGACAGAAATAAGCAAAAGAGCAGTGAATAAGAGAGCTATTGTTCTGGTAAATCTATCTTAATGCCCACAGATGAGATCTTTTGAACAATTCAAGTGACAGTTTGTCTGGGGCCTTTAACTCACTGCATACTAATTTCCAAAGGGGAAGGGCTGATTCAGAGGGAATAAAACCAGCTATTATTACCTAGTATTTGAGTAAATTACACTTGTGTGCATCTATCCAGCTATCTTTGTTATGTCATAATGGATGAATAACAGAGGAAAAACACACGAGTTTCTGTTTCCTGCACTTTTTTCTATGGATTCAGCTTTCTGCCTGATGCTGTTTATATTGTTTGGTTTAATTTCATTTCATTGTCACCTCACTGTACTATACTGAGCCAAGTTATACCAGAGAACCCTTTCAAGAATCAGTGCATTTATCTGTTTATCAAATTAAATCAAATAGTCAATAAACCATCTGGTCTAAGATCTGCCACTGGAACATGTACAGTTAAACTTTTCATAATAATTATCTCCTCCTGTCTCCTATATTTCCTTCCCATTACCCGAGAGTCTACTTGCCTTATTTGGCTTTGAACTAGCACTCCAAATATTTCCTCACAAACACTTTGGCTAGTATTTATAGTCAAGTTGGATAATAGTCAGCTCGTTACTGTACCAAAATCGAGAACATGCAACTAGGTAGTTATTCACAGAGACCGTGCTAAAGTACAAAAAGGTGTGGAAACAGAGTTATGCAAATTAATCCATAATGATATGCAAATGAAGAGGTGCAGTCTAATGAGTGCATAATGAAATACCAAAGGAAACAAAAAAAAACACTCAAAGTTAGTCTGTGCTAGAGAGTTCGCAGTTACAATATAAAAAGCAAAAGATCTTGGCATAGGAACATAGATGCTTCAGAAATATTTAATTATACACTATTTTGTTATACATTAAATTACATTAATATTTTCATTCATTCAAACAAATCAGCCCTATTTAGTGCGCAACTTGATTGGCTGCTGTTAGACATGATAGGTATTTAAAAACTTTAATCTATACTGACTGAATGTTTAGTATTGAAAAACAGCTGTTCATTAAAGGTTTGTTTTTTAGTATTTTAATTGTCTTTTTCTGGCTTTTTAAATGGATATAATTGAAGACGTCTGAAGGATCCATGTTTCTGTGCCAGAATTGTCTACTTTTTCACAACGGAATACAAATGAAAGTCTGCAAAAGCAGATCATGATTTATAGTCACCAGGAGGAAAGAGGTTCAAGTAAAATTTGTGGCATTGAAGCTAGCAAATATACTTGGAATTGCTCTAGTACTGCAGTATTTTATGTTCAGAAGTCCCTCTAGCCTCAGTAGCTGTACCCATATACGAAATGGTTCAGCAATACCTATATTTATAAGGAAAAAAGTACTTAACAGTATGGATTAAAAAGCATTCTGTTATGGCAGCTAAGGATATGTAGGAAGAGACTAAAAAGAGTATACAAAAACTGAGACACTGGTACCTCTGTTTTATGGGCATGGATAGCAGTATACAAGCAGTGAAAATGTTTTAGTCCCTTTAGTTTTATACACAAGTCAGGCATATTTTTGTCAACCAGAGGAGAAATTGTGGATAGCAATTAAAAATTATTTGAAGGATTTTATCTGAGAGGGGAAGACGGCAAGAGTCAAGTGGGATACGCTGACCGTTCCAAAAGAACATGGTGGTTTGGGACTACCTCGTTTGAAGGGGTAATTCAGAGCTACACAGTTAAGGCTCTTATACATAACACAAACTGAAAAGTATAAATCAAAGTGGAAATGGATGATTATGAAACAGCGGGGAAGCTCAATAAACAAAGAGAGACTGAGATTTTGGATGCAGATCATTAAGGAGAATAACAATAATTATACAGAATGAACACAGGAATGAAGAAAATGAATTCCACCAATAGGGATAAGTGCAATTAGGGGTACAAAGAATAGGCAAGAAGAGACTGGAATTTACTGGAGAACAATGGCAAAGAACCAATGTACTGGAGCAAATAATTAGAGAGAAAAAGATAAAAGAATGGGAAGAGGCTAAGAATTAATTTGGACTGCAGACTAGAGACTGCTTTCCCTATGAAGGACTGAGATACGAGTATAGGCAAAGTGAAATAAATAGGTTGATGCTATGAAAAAGACCAGCACTGGTAGAGTTTTTAGTTGAATCTAGAACAGAAGCTGCTGCTAAAAAAGGAAAAATTAGAAAGCCATAAAAAATATTGCATGATAACTTTAGGAATGAATCAATGTAGATTAGAAAGGATTAGGAGGAGAGATCAGATAAGCAATTCACAAAGAAATAATGGAAGGATATATGTATGGCACCTAATATGTAACAAAGTCAGTAGATTTAGGATCTTTCTTTGGAAGTGTTTGCATAGATATTTCTACATCCCAAGCAGAGTCCAAATAACTTCTCCTCAAGTAGACTGTAAATGTTGGAGGTGTGATGGGGAAAAAAGAGGTAATTGGGAACATATTTTCTGGAAATGTAATGAAAGAAAAGTTGTGTAAAATGTTACCAGGTCTTTCTCTTGATGTTGCAGTATTCTGCACATATGGGTTTTCTCCTCTTGCTACCCGAACGTCCAGCCAGTATACAAAAGATTTCAGTCACTGTATGGGGCGTGGGACGTCTGATGTGGTTAGCAGAGCGTGGGCCATGAAAGTGACATCTGCATGCACCAGTCCTAATAAGGGTAATGACAGTCCTATACCATCCAAAAAGGTGGTTGCTCTATAACAGGAGGGATAGGTGGGTGGGAAGGAATACTGCAACATGGAAGAGGAGGACATCTATAGTTATGGTAAGATTTTACACAACTTTTCTATATTCTTCTCTTCACATGTTGCAGTATTCTGTACATATGGGGGTGTGCCAAAGCTCACTGTGAGGAAGGGGGTGGGGGCCTATTATAATTCTCCAGGAATCCATGTAGGATAGCCCTGGCAAATACATCTCTGGCTCTAGAAGTGTGGTCTAACTTGTAATGTTTGGTGTAGGTATGCACAGAAGACCAAGTGGCTGCTTTAAGAATAGTGAAAGTGTCCAAACCCCTGAAGAAGGCCCCAGTATAGGCCATTACCCTGGTGGAGTGTGCTTTGACAGCACCTTGCAGGGATTTTCCATGGTGTTTGTAGAAAAAGGTAATAGCTTTGGAAATCCATGTTGAAATTGTTTGTTTAGATAGTGCTTTTCCTAGGGCCCTGGGATGGAAGGAGATAAACAGTCAGAACACCTGTCTGATGGACCTGTTTTTTGCAGATATAATCTGAGTTGTCTGTGCATGTCCAGGAAATGAAGTACTCTCTCACTGTCTCCTTGTGGATTGGGAAAGAAGGCAGGTAGGTGGATGGCTTGATTTAAGGAAAGGTCATTAATCACCTAGGGCATGAAGGAAGGGTTAGTTCTAAGAGTTACCCTGTCTCTGTGGAATAATAAGAAGGGTGGAATAGCCATGAGGGCCTGCAACTCCAGCACTCTTCTAGCTGAGGTCAAGGCCACAAGGAGGACGGTCTTCCATGTGCAATGTTTTAGGGAAGCTTTGGTAGCTAGCTTAAATAGGGGAAGTGTGAGCTTCCCTAAAACATAGTTCAGGTCCTATGGAGGGAGGGGTTCCTTGGTGGCCTGAGATAAAGTACCCCCTTAAGGAAAAGTTTTGCAGGTAGTCTGGAAGCTAAAGGGGTCCAGAGGAAGACATGCAGAAATGGCAGATAAATGGGTCTTAATGGATGAGAATGCTAACCCTGCCTGCAACAGCTCACACAGGTAAGACAGTACTAAAGGAGTCTCGCTTTGCAGTGGGTCCAACTGCCTTTTGAGACACCATATGGAGAATCTTTCCCACTTTGATAGGTGAGCATTTGGTTTCCTGGCCTCCTGCAGGACAGTGAGCATGTCCTCATTGTAAAGGTGTCTGAAAGGGATCAGAATCCTATCACCCACAGAGTGAGGTGAAGAGATTGCCACTGTGGGTGGATTTGGGTTCCCTTGTGCTGTGTGAGAAGGTCCACTCTGAGAGCTAACTTGTGGTGACTGCCCTTGGATAGTTGTAAGAGGAGGAGAAACCAATACTGTCTTGGCCAATAGGGTGTCACCAGCCAGATTTATGATCTGTCCTACTGGATCTTTAGCAGGATCTTTTGAACAAGAGGGAAGTGGGGAATGCATTAAGAAACATCCCCTTCCAGGAAATTGAAAAGGCCATAGCCTATGGTTCTGATAGTCTGGTGCAGAAGGAAGGAAAGCTGCCTGTTGATAGGGGAGGTAAACAGGTTTATTTGAAGTATATCCCACCGGTGGACCAAGTCCAGTAAGACATCCCTGTGAAGCATCCATTTGTGTGCCTTTGTTATGGATCTGCTGAGGGAGTCTGCCTGAGAGCTCTGTTGGGAAGGTATGTATACCACCTGTAAAAGTCACTCCCTGGGAGGTGGCCATTTCTCAAACCAGTAGAGCTAGTCTGCAAAGCACATAAGATTTGGCCCCTCCCTTGCTTTCTTGAGATACCACAGCACTGTGGTATTGGCTGTAAACATTTTTAGGGATCCTCGCTGAAGTTTGGTTTGGAAGGCACACAGGGCCAGTAATATTGCCCTCATTTCTTGGATATTGATGTGCTCTTTCCTTTGTGGCACTGGCCACACTCCCTGCAATTTCAGGTCCCCCAGAGTTACTCCCCAGCCTATGTCCGAAGCATCTGTGTACATGGTCTGTTTCGGTTGAGGTGGTTGGAGGGAAGACCAGGGTTGAGGTTCACCTGTTTCAACCATCAATGTATCTCCTGTTTGAGGCAGGGTAGGAGGGGTACTCTCTACTCGAGGGGTGGGAGTGCTGTATCCAAACTGACCTGAGGTACCATTGCAGTTTCTTCATGTGGAGTCTTGTTAAAGGTAGTATGGGTACAGCGGACGCCATGTAGCCCAGGAGCCTGAGGTACTACATTGCGGTCATTTCTGTGGTACGAAGGGCCAAAAGTATGTACTGTGTCAAGTTTTCTTCCTTTTGGGGTGGAAGGAAGACTTTCCCGATGTCTGTACGGATCCTGCATCCCAAGAAGACTATGTCTTGAGTAGGTTGCAGCTGGGATTTGGGGAAACTGATCTGAAATCCCAGGGACTGTAGGAGAGTAATGGCAACTTGTAAGTGTTGCAGGAGGGTCTGTTTGCATTCTGCCTGAATGAGCAGGTCATCCAAATAAGGGAATATCTGGATTCCTTTTGTCCTGCAGGAAGCAATAACTGGAGCCAGACATTTGGTGAAGACTCTGGGTGCAGTGGAAAGCCCAAAGGACAAGGCAGAGAATTGAATGTGAGAAGGGCCCACAGAGAACCTCAGGTATTTCCTGAAACTGGGCCTTATAGGGATGTGAAGGTAAGCATCCTTGATGTCTAAGGTGGCCATGAACCCTTGAGGGAGGAGGAGCGGAAAGAGAGTTGGCAAGGTAAGCATCCTGAAGTTTGGTACCTGAAGGAAAAGGTTGAGAAGAGAGATGTCCAGAATTGGCCTCCAGGGGCCATATTTTCTTGGAACCAGGAAAATCCTGAAGTAGAAGCTTCTTCCCATTGCAGACAGAGGAACTGTTTGAATGGTGCCTTGAGTCATAAGGTTGTCTAGCACTGCTTGTTAAGTGAGGAAGCTGTTCTTTTGTGAGCTGTAGGATTCCCTTTCTCTTTGGTGAAATGAGCCAAGTCATGAAGTACCCGTCTCTTATTATAGGAAGAACCCACTTGTCTGAAGTGACAAGTCTCCACACTTGGAGAGAGTGAGAGAGATATAGTGAGAGACGGATAGCGGGAGGTGGGGGGGGGTCCAAGGTTGGCAGGTAGTCACACACTACCTGCCCTGTCTTGAAAGGGCAGCCTCTGGCTGGTAGATTGGGTGGCTCTAGTAGGAGTGGGCAGCTTCATGGAGGTTTTCCTAGGCCTAGAGGAGGTAGCAGGCCAAGAGTGTTTTCTGATAAACTGAGTTTTGGGTGGATAATTCCTCTGAAGTTTTGGAATTGGGGAAACCAGCAGGTGTTTTAAATATTGCATCTCTTTCCCCTTTTGTTGTAAAGGCTTGAATGAGTCTGCCACTTTTGCTTCAAACAGGACTGTATTGCCCAAAGAAGCATCTACCAGCTTAGCTCTAAAATCATCTGGTAGGGGTTGTATATGTGGCCAAGAATACCTTCTTAAGTCAGATGATGATGCTACTGACCTGGCTGAGGCATCAGCAGCATCATAGCTGCACTTGCTAGAGTGTCTGGTAACCTGAGACGTAAGAGCAACTAGGGAACACAGCTGAGCTTTGGCTGCAGAGCCTGGGGAGTCAAACAATTCCTTTGAAATCAAAAGGGACAAGGCATATTTAGCCATATGTATCTGATAATTAGCTGCTCTGAAAGCCAGAGTAGCAGAAGTATATATTTTCTTACCCAAGCACTCCACAGTTTTGCTGTCCTTGTCAGCAGGGAGGAGGGTGGTAGAAGGCAGAAGCTTTGAAATCTTGTCAGTAGAAATGGAAATTGTGGCAGGGTCTGCAGCAGGACACTTTATAAGGAATTTTGCAGTCCCAGGGACTTTATAAAACCTAGCCGGTCTGCGTGGGGCAGGGGGATGGGAGTCCAGGTTCAAGGATGCTGCAGAGACAGCATCCAGAAAAGCAGGAAGAATGGGAGGAACAGCAGTAGGGGTTGGGGAATCTATCTGGATGAGATCATAATACCTCTTTTGTACCTCTGTCATTTCTGATGATTCCCACTTAAAATGCTCCTTCATTTTAACTATAGTTTCCCCAAAAGTTACATCCTCTGCTGGGGAGTCAGGATCAACAGATTCTTCCTCTGGGGAACCATATCCTAGGGAGAAGGCAGCCGAGAGGCATATGAGATGGATTCTTCAGAAGAAGAATCAGAGTATTCTTCATCTTCCATCTGAGAGGGATCTGAAGTCTGAGGCCTGAGGCTCAGGATTGGAGGAGAAATTGTGGAAATCCCAGGTGTGGTAGGCCGTAAGACCATAAAGGCATTAAACAGGCTTTGACTGAAAGCCTGCCAATCCAGAGTACTTTCAGTAGCTGGAGACATATGCTTCCGCTTTTCCTTCTTTTTGAGCGACAGCCAAGTGGGCGTCTGAACAGAGGAAGGCCTAGTGTTAGATGACTGTAAAGGAATGGAGGGGTCTGACAGTTCTGCCGAAATCGCAGTTTCCCCCTCGGCATCGGAAACAGACGTCGGAAAACCCACCATGGATGTGCTCTCCACACAGTATTGTGCAGCTTCCATATAGGTACCCACTGTATCAGAGGCAGCGGAGCCCAAGCAATCAGCCAGGCTGACGGCCACAGGGTGTCAGACGGAGGAGGCGCAGCGGCAATAGCAGGCCTGATGATCTTGGGCCTCTTTTTAGGCAGTTTGGTAGGTAAGTTGGTGGAAACCTCCATACCTAACACTAACTGTTTATGACATTGGTTTTCCAAATAAAGGTTAAGCGCGTGGAGTCATCTACGGAGAGTTTTGGGCAGAAACGCCTGGCGGATGGTGCAGGCATTGTAGTCGTGCAACCTACCTAAACAAAACATGCACTGATCGTGGCCATCCTTGTGAGGTATCTGATGGCCACACTTACACTTGCCCATTCTGGATAACATGAACAAGCATTAGAAAAACAATGACTGAAAGAAGGTTCCCCAACAAGGCACTTATCTGACTTCTCTAGAATCTGATGGCTGGGAAGGTAGGAACACCTGATGTTCAACTGGCGGCTGAGAAGTTCTGAGGACTGGTGCATGCAAACATCACTTTTATGGCCGACACTCTGCTAGCCATGTCAGATGTTCCACGCACCATAGAGTGACAGAAATATTTTGTATACTGGCCAGATGTTTGGGTAGCAAGAGAAGAAAATCCTTATGTACAGAATACTGCAACATGGGAGTAGAAGGATATTTGGCAGAATTTAAAAAAATTCCCTGCAGACTGCTCTGTCAGAAATACTGGGTGAGCAAACTGATGCAACAAAGGAAAATAATTTATGTACTCACCATAATGTTCCATCTGTGTTGTCCATTTTCACTTTTTCCTCACTGATGGGTTTGGATCTGAGCCCTCCGATCTGACTCAGCCATGCAAAAGCTCATGGCAAACAACAAAGGTCTTGGGCACCCACCCCTTACCCATAATGCACCTCCCCCCATTACCTCAGATCTTGTTTGCTAGGAAAAAATAGCTATTAGAATATGTATGTCGTATATACCGACAGGAATATACATACAATTACTAAACTGAAGTTATTCCTGGAGCCATCAAAGAACCATTTCAAACAAAATTTAGAACATCACGTCCTTCCTGGAGACCTGGACGGGGGCTGGAGGATGGGTTGTGAGGAAAAAGTGAAAAGGAACAACACAGATGGAACATTACATAACTTCTTTATCTGATGTTGTCAGTTTTCACTTTATCCTCACTGAAGGGGCAGAGTCCCTAGTTACCTTTCTCTTAGGGTGGCTCATGGAAGGATATTCCTCAGAACCATCGAACCAAAGGAAGCTGTGCCCCTGGAGACCAAATCCAATTTGTAATGAGTAATAAAGGTGTGAAGATTAGCCCAAGTATCCGCAGCATAAATTTTGTCTATAGAATCTCTAGAATGGGAAGCAGAAGAAGCAGGCCTTTGCAGTTGTTTACCCTGTGCTTTACAGATGAAAGATATACAATCTGTTATCCATTTTGCTAAAGTTATCATAAATACTGGTAGACCTTTTCTTCTTTCTGAATAGGAAACAACTGACTTCCTTTCCTGAGGTCTTTCATTCTGTGGAGGTAAAACCGTAAATGTCTGTGAACATCTAACAAATGGAGTAAATATTCACCCCTGTTCTGGAAATTTAGAAAGAACACTGGTAAATCAATAGTTTGATTAATATTATTCTCAGAAACTATCTTTGGTAAAAAAGGAAGAGTCTGTCAATAATGAGACTCTTTATGAAAAATCAAGTAAGGAGGTTGGGAAGATAAAGCTTGTAATTCTGATATTCTTCTGGCTGATGTGGTAGCCACCAAGAAAACTATTTTCCAAGATAAAAATTTTAAGTCACAATTTGTAGCCGGTTCAAAAGGGGATTATATGATATGTCTCGGGATGAAATTTAAATTCCATGGAGGAGGAGGATCTTTGTAAGGACGCCTTAATAAGACTAAGCCCTTTCAAAAAGGCTTTACAGAGCTTGTGTGAAATTAAGTAAGAGCCATCTTCCCAAAGATGGAAATTAGATATGGCTGCCAGTTGGACTCTGATAGTAGAGGCAGCTGCTCCTTCACTGAACAAATGTGCCAAGTAGCCAAAGATTGAATGGATAGGGGCAGTGAAGGGATCCATGTCATGAGATTTAGCACAAAGAACAAACCTTTTCCACTTACTTTTATACAACTTTCTAGTGGAAGGTTTATGAGAATATAACAGAACGAGATGAACTGGGGAAGAGAGCAGTGGTTGCCTGATTATTACTGGAACTGGAGGAGCTAAGCTGTCAGCTTGAGGTTATTCAGGTTGGGATGAATCATTCCCACTGGGTGAGACAGTAGGTCTGGAACTGGATCCAGAATCCAAGGTTTTTCCAGAAGACAAGGCCAGAGGAAGGGAAACCAGATCTGTCGAGGTCAAAAGGGGGCAATCAATATTACTGCTCTCTTCAACTTGTTGGCTTTCTGTAGAAATTTGTAGATCAAGGGAGTAGGAGGAAAGGCATAAAGGAGGCCCAGGAGCCAATCATAAAGAACAGCATCCATCGGGGATTCCCCCTGTGGAGGAATTAGGGCAAAATAGGCTGCATTTGCTCTGTTGACGAGAGAGGCAAAAAGACGGAATCATGGCTGGCCTCATTTTTGGAAAATCATCTCTGCCACATTCTGATTGAGGGGTACTTGTGAGGCATAAGAATAAATCTATTAAGTTTTTCTGCTATCACGATGGACTTCCCCGGGATGTGCATTGCTATCAGAAAGCGGTTGGATGAGATCACTCATTGCCAAACCCTGGGTGCTTCTCGACAAAGGGGGTATGATTTGGTTCCTCCTTGCTTGTTGATGTACCAAACCACCAACATATTATCTGATTGGATCGCAATTGTTCCCAGAGGGACAGCATCCTGAAAGGCCTGCACCTCTCTCATCTCTAGTACACTTATATGCAGATTGGCCTCGATGGGAACCAGGTGCCTTGGATTGTCTTTCCCAGAAAATCCCCTCCCCCACCACATCTGGGAAACATCTGTAGTCACTGTAGCCTTGGGGTGAGGGAGAATGTAAGGATGGCCTTGTGTTACTTGATTGGACTGAACCCACCACCAGAGATCTCTTTTGAATACGTCGGTTAGTGGAATTTGATAAGACATTGGGAGATCTAGAATGGACCACTGCATCACTAGGAGCCACTGCAAAATTCTCATGTGAAAGCATGCTAATGGGACTAGGATGATGGCTGCCACCACAGACTCTAGAGTTTGTAGCACCAGGCGAGCAGCTATAGACTTTCTTTGAAGCAAAGTCATGACCTGACTGAGGATGGTATCAGCTCTCATGGTTAGAAGTTTGGCTACCATTCATGCTATGTCTAGACTGGCTCCTATAAATTCCAGATTTTGAGACAGTTCTAAATGCAATTTCTTGTAATTTACTGAGATGCCTAGTTTTGCACAGATTTGTATGATGTAGTCCCTTGCTTGTATGAATAGATGCCTGGTTGAGGTGGAAATGAGCCAGTCAACCAGATATGGAAACACTCGGAATCCTTGTCGCCTCAAGTGAGCCACCACTAGTGCCATGCATTTGGTGAACACTCTGGGGGCTGTAGTGAGACCAAAAGGCAGAGCTCAAAACTGGAAATGGCTAGCTCCCAGCTAGAAGTGCAACTGCCTTCTGGACCATCTGTCCATCTTGGTGTGGTACTACGCGTTCTGAAGATCTATAGAGCACATCCAATCTTCTTTTTTCCAAGAACAGAAGAACAGACTGTACTGTGACCATCTGAAACTTGCTCTTTTGTACTGATTTGTTTAGTTTGCTGAGATCCAGAATCAGTCTCCAGTTCCCTGTTTTCTTTGGTACTAAAAGGTACAAGTTCCAGATCCTCTCTAGTCTTGGAGGACTTCTTGGATGACTCTTTGTCTAGCAACCTTTGAACTTGGATGGCTGCTTGTTTCTTTTCACTGGGTGGTACATCTGGGATTTTTTTTTTTGTTTTGGGGGAGATGGGGAAAGGGATGAAGTTACCTTTGGATATTATCTTCTCCACCCAGGTAACATTTGTTATGTCTAGCCAGGCTTGTATATGCAGGAATAGATGTCTCCAGATTGCCTTCAGAGTAGGACAATTAGGCCTCCTTTCAGGAGCGCTGAAAGGGTTTGCCAAAGAAGGTTTCTCTGGAACCCAGATTTTCCAGGCCTCCTCTGTCATGAAGGTGGCGTCTTCCATTGCTGTTCCCCTCTCTACCTCTGGAGGAACTTTCTCCACATGTGTCCTGGAATGACCCTAGCGATTTTCTGAACCACATCTTCCTCCACCTCCCTGACCTTTAGGATAAAGTCTTTGAAGGGCAGAAAAATGCATGCCCATGGCTGAAAGGGTCTTACCTTCCTGTTCAAACCTGGATAGCATTTCTTTAACCTTGGGGTCAAAGAGGGATGTGTTGTCAAATGGGGCATTGACAAAGACTCGAAAGGCTCCGCAAATTCGTAAAGGTGCATCCAGGTGTGCCTTCTCATAGAGATTCCTGAACCTGCTACTCTACTCATTCCTTTGGCTGCATATGAAATGAGCCACATGGAACAGTTGCTTACTGAATGCAGAGTAGAGAGCTGAGAGAAAATTTATCCTGTAAACTTTCAGCTACAGCTCCTTCAAGGATATCCGAAAGCTCCTCGATCAGATCCCTCTGCAATGTGGTGAAATGGGATAAATAATTCAGTGACCGTAAGGCAAAGGTTGCTGATGAGAAGACACACTTCCCACATCTATCCATCATTCTACAATCCTTATTAGGTGGATGGATAGTAGAACTCTCCTCAGAAAGTTCTTTCTTGGTTGCTGCCACCACAACTATGGCATCTACTAAAATATTTTATCTTTAGGGGCTGTGATAAATTTCTTTGATGTTATATTATACCTGATAAAACCAGAAAAGGACATTTCAATGTTCTGGAACATTTTGAGACAGTTTCAAATCTTTCTGGGATACAAAATTAATGATGTTAAAACAAAGGCAATAGGTGTAAATTATGTACCCACGTACAAATTGGTTTAGCAATATCCATATTTATGGGGACATGACAAAATTAAAGTACTTAGGACTACGGATTAAAATAAAAAGGATTCTGGTGTGGCAACTAAAGATATGTGGGAAGAGACTAAACATAAGATGACACAAAAACTGAGAAACTGGAAGCTCTGTAATATGGATATGGATAGCAAGAGATAAAAGCAATTACAATGTTTTAGGCCCTTTAGTTCTATACACAGGTCAGGCTTATTTTATCAACCAGAGGAGACACTGCGGATTCCAAATTAATAAAGAGCTGAAGGATTTTTATCTGAGAGGGGAAGATGGCAAGAGTCAAGTGAGATAACCCAATTTGGAGGGGTATTTAAGAGCTACATAGTTAAGGCTTCTATACATAGCACAAACAGAAATCTATAATTCAAAGTGGAAATGGATGATGATGAAATAGGGGGATATTCAAGAAACAAGGTGTGACTGGGATTTTGGATGCAGATCATTAAGAAGAATAACAATAATCATGTAGAATATAACCACGTAGAATATTATATTTATAAAGTAGCAGAAACTATTCTAAGAACTAAGCCAACATGAGAATGCCGAAAGAAGATTCTGCCGATGGGGGTGACTATAATTAGAGATACAGACCATAGGCAAGAGGGCCTGGAATTTATTGGAGAAAACTGGTAAAAGAGCAAAGGAATTGGGAGCAAATAATTAGAGAGGGAAAAGTAAGAAAATAGGAAGAGGCCAAGAGTTTATTTGGACTGCAGGTAGATATTGTCGTTCCTATCAAGGGTTAATGTCAGAGTTTAGGCAAAGAGAAAGAAATATGGGGATCCTAAGAAAAAGACCAGCACTGGTAGAGTTCTTAGTAGAATCTAGAAAAGAAGTTGCTATTAATAAAGGAATAATTAGTACACCATGCAAAATATTGCATGAGAACTATAAAAATCAATCAAAGAAGTAAGAAAGGATTAGGAAGAGAGACTGGATAATCAATTCACGAAGAAACAATGGGGGATATATGTATGTATAAATATGCAACAAAGTCTAGAAGATTTAGGATTTTTGCTTGGAAGTGTTTACATAGGTATTTTTATACCCCAAATAGACTCCTAAGAATTTTTCCTCAGGTAGACAGCAAATGTTGGAGGTGTGACAGGGAACAAAGACGTAACTGGTAAAGTATTTTCTGGGAGTGTAATGAGTTGGCAGACCTTAAAAAAATTCCCTACAGACTGCTCTGCCAGAGATACTGGGTGAGCAAATTGGTGCAACTAAGGAAATTTTTTTTTTTGAGCTATGATACAGAATCACAATTGCCTAGACATAGTAAGGCCTTGCTGAGTCTAATTAAGGTGGCTACCAAAAAAGCCATTACTAGAAAAAGGAAACCAGAGTCTAAACCAACTTTATTAGAAGTAGTGAAAATAACAACAGAAATAAAACAACTGGAATTGGGAAATTAGGAAAAATGGGAATTATGGGAAGAATACATGCAGAGGAGGAACAAGGTTTAAAAGAAGTCATGATTTGAATGAGCTATGTAATCTCTGACTAACAATGGCTGGATAAGTGATGTATAATGTTTGCACCTAGAATTATGTCGACATGGTTTGTGACGTATAATGTTTACAACTAAAATTATGTCAATATGGTTTGTTTTCAGTTATATAAATGTACAATTGCCTATGTTATACATTACAAGATAATTTAATAAAGATGTTTCCTGTTTAAGAAAAAAAAAAATAAATAAATAAATATATATATATATATATATATATATATATATATATATATATATATATGGGTCTACTTCATTTCACCTAACTTCCAATTCACTGACTCCCATTTGACTGAGACCAAATGACTGAAATTTCATTTCACTGACACTTCATTTCACTGACAGTTCATTTGACTGACAAGTATTATTAGCAAGAAAATGGAATATGCCCCCTTCCCCACTGTAGTGCGACCCTGGAGTTAGAATATATAGTTGGGGGGCACAGCCCCCCACAACGGGGGTGTGGGGTGCGAAGCCCCCCACTTACTTTTCTTTTACTAAGTAATATTATAAAACTTAACAATATCATATGAAATGAAGTGGGGGGCTGCGCCCCCCACACCCCCCAACTATATATTCTAACTCCAGGGTCGCACTACAGTGGGGAAGGGGGCATATTCCATTTTCTTGCTAATAATACTTGTCAGTCAAATGAACTATCAGTGAAATGAAGTGTCAGTCAAATGAAATTTCTTTAGTATAGAAATGTGAGCGCAATCACCATGAAGGTATCACAAAATCACAAACGGCAGCTTGTTCCAAATGAAATCCAATAGCAGTCGTTCAAAATTGTAGCAAAAATATTTAATCAAAAACAGGAAATGAGCGCTTTCGCATAGCCAAGCTATGCTTCATCAGATATATTAGTTCAAAATAAAACATCAGGGACATATATACAACATTTTGGCGGGCTCATTAGGTACACACACTGCAACTAATCAACTAGACAATTAATAGTCATGGAGACCAAAACAAATTAAAGAACTTCAAGTAAAACTATTCGTGAAAACTATGCAAAAAGTTCTAAAATCATAGATCGTACCAGCGATCTTGTCACAGCACTGATGATCTATAAATTAACGCCAAAAAACCATGGACCATTAAACTTCCATTGGGATTATTAGTAATGTGGCAACATTCATTCTTATGAATAATACAGTGGTTAAAATGTCAACCATAACTAAACGCTACTCACGGGTATAAATTCAATACTAAGTAGTTGTTCCGTGGATCATCCTGAACTATCACTCACAGAATCATGTTTAGCCAACAACATAATGATACAACAACGCATCATTAAGATCCATACTGGATTTGGAGCCAAGAGCATATTTATATTTTGGTTTTACACTAAATGAAATACGAGCAGACTCATGTATCTGCACGGAAGATCACGTGCTTTCACGTGCTTATAGGGCATCTTAAAAAAGCAAATCGATCTTCTAGGTCCTAGTGCTATAAGCTTACAGTGTATAGCGAACGTTTGACCATCAATCGATGTTGCTTCAAACTACACATTTTCAAATAACACATTTTCAAATAAAAGGCGTTAGTTCCAAAGGTATAATGAACTAAACGCCCTGTCATCCATAAATATTAAAAAACCATGAAATTATAAAATTAAATAGCTGTGCTGATGCAAAATGAGGACAATATAAAGGGTATAAAATATTAATAAAATAACCTGCGTAACATGAAAAATGTAGAACGATGATAACCAACTCTGAAGTATGGACAAGTAAATTGAAAAACATTTCTACACGCCAAGTATAACACCTATTCAAATGGATATGTAGAAAAACCAGGCATATGGTCTGATATCAAAAAATGCATACAGCAAAACTAGCCAAACGACTATACAAATTACACATACTATATAAAGAATCAGAAAATATGCTTCAAAACATCCTGTTGCACTCTAAATGACATATAATAAAAAATAAAAAATATCTATATGAACCAACATATGTGAAAAATGGTTCAATAGATAAAAAATCAGGGTATTGGATCATAAGACTGAAAAACACCTAAACACCCATAATGGGTGAATGGCAATACTCATGCTGTAATATTAACCGTGATCAACAAATATGTAGCATAAATAGTTACACCAGTGAAAATGTCTAATATAAAAATGTCAGATATATCCAAGTGACCCATCAAAACGTGATTGAGGAATATAGCAATATCACATGGGCATGTAGAGGATGAAACCATCATAGTTTGATCACATTATGTATGTAAGAACCATACGGAAAGCACTTACTCAAAGTATAACCCGGTGTTTTCTTATACAATTCTACCTGCGTTCAACCAATGCAGGTTTTAAGGGTATAGAGCTGTTCAGGCCCGGTGGAAGGTGTGCTGCTAGTTTTAATATCCAATGCAGCTCAGCTTTGGCCAACATGTGGTCAATATTACCTCCCCTTAGTGTAGGTGTAATGACCTGTAAGACCCTAAAGGTAAAAGAATGGGAATGATTATCCTGCACATGTCTAGCTAACGCATTGGTTTCCTCTTGTCTCCGAATTTCATAGAGGTGGTCATAAATGCGATCACGCAATCTTCTTTTTGTTAAGCCTATGTAGAAGGCTAAACAAGAGGAGCAAGTAGCCAAATAAATCACATTCCTAGTATTGCAATCCGCATAAAATTTAGGTTTAAATATTATATCCATGTTGGGATGCTTATACTCCTGTGTTTTGCTTAGGCTATTACACCTGGGGCAATGTAGACATGGATGAGTCCCTTTGGTTACTACATCACCCAAGAGTAAGCCAATGGGTTTACCTACATTGGTGATATGCTGATCATTGCAAAGTTGTTTCTTGAGGTTATCACTGGTTTTATAACAAAATCTGGGAGTAGGACCTACTATATCTCTAATTTGCTTGTTCACGGTGAGAACATTCCAATTTTTTCTGATGATACCTCTAATACTTTCTACTTCATTTGTATATTTAATAACATAGTATATATTATTTTCATAAGAGGTCAATTCCTTAGAGGCTTTACTCCTATATCCATATGATATGGGGGATTTTCCAGTAGTGGCAAGATCTATATCACCAATGATATCCCGTCTGATTTTTCTGACCATATTCATATCATAACCCCTTTCTTTAAATAAAAGTTCTAATTTATTCGATTCCTCAAACAAATCATCCTTACTTTGACAGAGTCTAAATACCCTAGTGAACTGACTAGTTACTATCCCACGAAATGTGTAGGCTGGATGCATGCTATCTGCAGCTAACAGTGCGTTTCTCCATACAGTTTTTCTAAATAGTGTAGTAGTGATGGTACCATCATCAGTCAACCGTAGTGTAACATCTAGAAAATTTACATGATGATGTGAGCTATCTATAGTGAATCTCAAAAAATTAGTGGTGGTATGTAGATATTCCAGAAATGTTAGAAAGTCTGTAATTGATCCTTCCCAGATTAAAAGTATGTCATCTACAAACCGTTTATAATATTTAACTTGTCTGAAGGATGTATGAGTAAACAAAAACAACTTTTCCCACCAATATACTACCAGGTTAGCATATGTATTGGCACAGGGGGTCCCCATGGCTACCCCCCATGCCTGTAGGAAATACTCATCCCCAAATATAAAAATGTTGTTGTTCAGAACTATATCTAACAGTTGCGTGACCAGTATGATCCTATCACTGGAGAACTGAGTTTCCTTATGCAATAACTCCCTGATGTATTGGATGCCTACGTCATTAGGGATGGAAGTAAAGAGTTTCTCTACATCCATGGTTATGAGTAGATAACATGTCCTAGGCTTCTCCAGATGTATACGTTTCAAAGTCTCAAGTAGTTGATAAGTATCCTTAAGTATGTTACTGCAGCTATCTACCACTGGGCGTAAGATACTCTCTAAAAAAGTGGATATGTGGGCCGTAACCCATTTCTCTCCTGCTACAATGGGTCTCATAGGAATAGGCCATTTCTCCTTGTGAACCTTTGGGAGGCCTTTAAGAATGGGAATAATCGGATCATTTTGCAAAAGATATTCATACATCTCAACGCTAATCTGTCTGCATAACAGCAGATCATAAATATTGTCTTTAACAGTGTTGATGATGGTAGAAACCTGATGTATGGAAATGTGTGTATAAGTATTATGATCTGATAACAGTTCATTCATGCATCTCTTATACTCTTCTGAGTCCATCAATACTACCCCCCCCCCTTTATCCGCAGGCTTCACAATCAACTTATCATTACCCTTTAGCCAAGTTAGGGCACGATACTCATCTCTGTTGAGATTATAGAACTTCCCTTTCCTGCTGTGTGTCGAAGAAAACAATACATACAAATCATTTTCACATAAGTCCAAAAAACATTGTACCATCGGTTGTAATGGAGGTGAAAAGGTACTCTTTTTCTTGAACTTGTTAGGTAATTCATTCACTCTAGTGCTGCGGTCACTGTCAGCAAATAAAAGCTTAAGACAAACACGTCTACAGAACAGTCTTAAGTCCAATAGAGTGTCTTCTAATGATGCTTTGGCAGCAGGAATAAAGGAAAGCCCTCTATTGAGAAGATTAAACGTAGCTGTATCAATAGCATGGTTAGAGAAATTAAACACCAAAGTCAATACCTTGTTCTTCTGTTGGGCATGTTCCTTTCTTCGGAGTATTTGCGTTTTCTCGTTCCCCTGCTGCTGGAACGCCCCCTTCCTTGTGGAGCAAACTTCCGTTGATAGGGTAAAAAAGGGGGATTCTGCATGTCTTTCATATTCTTATTCTTGGGTATGGCTCCTGTATTACGCTGGCTTTGCAGGGCCTCCTGATTGGGTGGTGGTGTATCCATGGTGGGGATCTCAATGGGGTCTAAATCACGGACTCTATTAGAAGCAGCTACTGCCTGCACAATAGGATGGATATCATGAGATTGTGGTAACAAATCATTGACAGCTTCTGGGTCAACTGTGACATGTACATGATTGGTTGTATTCCGCATGGTGTTAGCTTGTTCACCCTGGTGTCTGGGCCACACAAACACATGGCCGTTTTGAAAGTCCGTATGGTCTCTCCTGAGTTTATGTTGCTTAGTCTTGCTCAGTCTTTCACCAAATGTCTTAACGTGTGTTAAAACTACACATAGTTTTTCACTACAATAATCAGAGGTGAAGTTGTCAAGTATTCTCTGATAAAGAATATCCGTTTTGTTACGAAGTTCAGTCTCAAGTGGTGAAAAATAATTCAATAAAAGTCTCACATAATCAAATCCTAGATTTATGTTCAAGTCCTGCCATTGCTTTAATAAAGAGGGGTGGGAGTCCCCATACGTAGGCATGCAGAAGACCCGCATGCCTCTGGGGACTACCTTGTAATGCAAGCATGCTTCTAGGTGTAGTCTTTGCCACAAATATCTCTGTAATTGATAGAGATTATTCTCTAACGCTCTCAATTGGTCATGAAAATCTTGTAAATTTTCTCCAGTATCAGAGATAGATTCATGGGTGGGTGCCTCATTCAAATCCAGTGACAATAAAGGGTTAAGATCCTGTGCAAACAAACCTGTCCACAAGCGAGACGTATCCCTCGGCCCTGGAGTAGAAGCATTCCCAACATTCTGGTTTTCCATCGTGTGCTTAGAGTAGTAGACAAAAAAAGGAAGAAACAGCAATACGAAGAATACTGCTCACAGCTAAAGATGCTCTCACCAAACAAGAAAATCAAATGAACTATCAGTGAAATGAAGTGTCAGTCAAATGAAATTTCAGTGAAATGGGGTCAGTGAAATGAAAGTCAGTGAATTGGAAGTTAGGTGAAATGAAGTAGACCCATATATATATATATATATATATATATATATATATATATATATATATATCCCTTCCAAAAA
Organism: Protopterus annectens; assembly: GCF_019279795.1. Classification (NCBI taxonomy): domain Eukaryota; kingdom Metazoa; phylum Chordata; order Ceratodontiformes; family Protopteridae; genus Protopterus; species Protopterus annectens. The sequence continues at coordinate 1,119,491,879 of NC_056746.1, read as the reverse complement.
AAGAATGTTTCAGCATCCATAAGAATTGCATTCAAAAGTGCCACCCCCCCCCCCCAACATAGATGACCTGCCCTCTGTAATGCTGAGTGTGTTGAGTTCCCACTAAATCAAGTAATTGGCAATCTTCTGACATTGTTGTGTGATACGATTCCTCCCACACACAGCTCTAATGTGACCACTCTGTGTCACGCACAGTAACAAAGAGTCTGGTGAACTCTCTTTCTTCCCAACAGGCACCATCCATGGGTCCTGACTGCAAGTATCAGAACATTATTCTCAGGTTAGCTAAAGTTGTCCAAACTCTGCCTTCTGCTCCTTGTGAAGGACACAAGTACATCTATGAAAAGAGGCCATAGCTGTAGACTATTGATGGCTGGGAATAGTAGGCTACCAAGGTGAAACAGTAGTTTAACTTGGTTACACACAACATCAATGTAAATGGATTGGAAGACTATAGAGGCCACAGATATGGTACAGACATTAGAATACAACAGTGGTAACCAAGAACACTGGTAGGAACATGTGCACATACACAGCACAGATAGGAAATATACACAAGAGAGGACTTCACAGACAGCATGAATATCTTACTGGTGACAGTGGGTATAGGTCAGTGCTGAGAAGGGTTGCCTGTCTTATCCACTACAGGTGTCCCCTTGGCACAAACCCATAACACATACATATAGTTCAGTCAGGAGTGTAGAGGGCACTTCTGTTTTTGTTGTCTGTCTTACCATGCAAACATACAGTAACATATCTATGGGTATATCAGTTACACAATCTAAACAGATGGAGAGAAGATGCAGTCAACCATTATAAACAGTACTGTTATAATGTAGTAATACTCATTTTACCACAGACTATTCCCTTTCAATGGCTCACATCTTTGACACTGGTGACCTAAATCTTACCACAGTACTCTGGGATACCGTGTATATTCACTTGGTTCTCTCAGTTTAATTTTTTGACAAGAATGGACCCCATTCCTTCTGTAATTCATAAAGTGTTACATGTATTATAAATTCTTTTTTATTAGTCCTGTTGCTCCTAGTACTATTGGAGCTGTCTGGGTACCTTTTTTTCCACAGCGATCTCATTTCTGTTTGCAAATCCTTGTATTTCATGACTTTGTGCCCCTCTGTATATCAGGCACTGTAATCACTGGGTAAAGCAATTCCAATGATCAGTGCTACTTTTTTCATGTACTAATGTATCTTGTTTTCTCACACCTACTTTTTGAGCTGCTGGTAATGGGTGATACCATATGATCTAACCTCATCATTTTATATAATGCTCTGATTCTCTCCTGTGGAAATGCAGCACAAGGTTTCAAGTTGATGGATTACTGCATTTGCTGCTACCATGTTGTGTTTTTGGCACCCAAAATGGTATTTTGGCAAGAAATGTCACAAATAATTATTAGCTTGCACTGAATATATCCAGTGAGGCTAGATAATCTTTGTGTTTCACTGAAGTACATCAGCAACATAAGGTGTAGGAACATTCTAATCTACACCATCAACGTTAGCATGCTGTACATGCCTGCCTGCTCATGCATGCTGACTGGGAGTCCATGAATGTTATGCTATGTATGGGTACTAAAGTGCACTACATGTGACTCAAAAGTCATATTTAAAGCATGAATCCCAGACTACCATTCTGTTCACCTGTATGTTCACTGTGATGGCTGCTGAAGCCAGTGTCCAACAAGGACTGCCTGCTTGATGTGTAAAGAAACCAGGATCAATGTGTACATCTTGCATGACCTGTTGACAGACTAGCTGCTGGGACCATATCCTGGTTCATTTCAGTGGAACCAGAATCCGCCAAACCAGTGAGCAATGCAGGAACTAGTTTGATGATCTGCAGTGACAATGTCCTCAAGATCCTTGAATGTCGGCTGTAGGAAAAGATGGCACTTCTATGGACGTTTGGTGGTAAGAAAGTGATAAAGATCTGGAAGATTTTGTTTAACAATATTTTAAAAGGAAGGGGGGAAGCACTAGCACCTTGGAAGAAAGCTTTGCTGGTCGTATTACCAAACGATTATAAAGACCCTTCAGATCCATTTCAATTTCAAACCATGATTATGAAGTGTTTATGCCTATTGTAGTTAACAGAATAGCAGAAGTGTTGCCAAAACTGATAGAGCTGGATCAATGTAGTGTTGTGGTGGGGCAGCAAACATTTGACATTAACAGAATAATAATAAATTGGAAAACAAAGTGTAGGAAAAAGCTATTATTGTTTGAAGGTCTTGATACAGAGAAAGCGTTTTCTAGATTCAGCTGGGATTTAATGAGTAGAGCAATAGCAGCATTTGCATTCCCTGACAGAATAATTGGCTTTATTAGAATGAGTTATGAAGACTAAGAGGCAAGAATTAAGCAGGGAGAGCACCTCTCCAACAAGCTAAGTTTGAACAGAGAAACAAGGCAGAGGTGTCCCCTTTCTCATTTGTTATTTGCATTACATTTAGAGCTATTAGCAAAGAATAGAAGGGACTCTCAAATTCAAGGCTATTACTGGTACGGTAATCAAGAAAAGTTGGCTTTATTTGTTGATATTATTACTGTGTACCTGATAAATCAAGAAAAGGATATCTTAGTGTTGAGGAATAGTTTGAGACAGTTTCAAGTCTTTTCAGGATATAAAACAAGTGAAGTTAAAACAAAGGTTATAGCAGTAAACTATGTAACTACACATAAATTGGTCCAGCAATATTTACGTATGGGGACATAAGACAAAGTATTTAGGTGTATGGACTAAAATGATTCTATTCTGGTTGCTAAGGATATGTGAGAAGAGACTAAACAAAAGGTAATACAAAACTGAAATGCAGGAAGCCCTTGACTACGGATATAGACAGTAAGATACAAGCAGTGTACTATCCTTAGTTTTATACACAGATCAGACATATTTTTATCACCCAGATACGAAGTTGTGGAGCATAATTAATCAAGAGTTACAGAACACGGTGCTTTTAGGATCACCTGATTTGAAAGTATATTGAGCAATTAAGGCTCACGTGTCACAAGCAGAAGGCTACAAGTCAGAATTTAAAGGGATGATGGTGATGAAACCATGGGGAAGGGGGTAGGGTGAATTGAAAACTAAGGAGAGGTTAGGATTATGGAAGCAGATCATTAAGGAGTATAATTAAAACCATTCAGAATTTAGAAACTAGCAGAACATATTCTAAGAACTATGCCAACACAGGAACAGAAAAAGGAGATTTTACCAATAGGGATAATTACAAATAGGGGTATAGCACACTGGCAAAAGGGACTGCACCAAGTTAAATAGAAAGGGGTTTAGAAAATACATGGGGAAACAAGTACAAAGAGGCATTAGATATTAAGGCAAGGAATGTTAAAGACCTAAGGAACAGAGTGAAAAGGGACAGGCTATTGGCACATGTCAAGAGAACTAGAGCTCAGTGTATTAACTTGCAGTAGATGCATTTGAATGTAGAAGAGCATAAAACATTGAGGGGTGGTGGCAGCATGTTCATCCTGGAGGAATAAAAGGCAGACAGGAATATTTATGCTAATGAGGATGAGTCATACATAGAATACAGAAAGTAAGATTGAAGATAAGAAAGGTAGATATGCAGGAATTCAGGGATTGACACACGGTTGTAGATGGACAGTCACAATGATATGCATACAATCCCAAGCCAAGATTAAAGAACTAAGGAGTACAATGGCAGAGTTAGTAAAGTTTCAGGAGGGGATAACTATCGGTATAGGAGACTGGGGTTTAATGGCAAGAAGGGAAGAGGTTACTGCAGAACCGCAGGTAAGGAGGTTAACCAAAGAAGGGAGGTTTCTAAAAGAGTTTCTACAATCTCCAAGATGGGTGGATGTGAGAGATGGCAAAAAGGAGACAAGAGTAGGAGGAACCTATATACATTATACAGCCCAACATCAAACATAGTTGAGAGGTCATGGATGTAGCAATGCTCCTGGCAACGGCAGCAGAAGGCTGCCAGACCATAGAGCTCCTTACAACTTTCAGGTTATTTCAATGGGATTTGTTTTAATTTTCTTGCTTTGCATAGCTGATTTGGTAATTTTCTCAACCATTTTGACTGTTGATGCCTGTGAATGGTGCTTGATTGCTGCAATGTTACTGTAAGGGTCTGATATACCAATTTTATTAACGAGCGAAGTCAACTGAAGGTGAGAACCGTGGTTGTAAGTTTGCTCTATCTGAAGCAGTTCTTTTTGGAAGCAGTCTGTTGGATGAAGGTTAGGCATCATTTTTGAAATATGAAGAATGAAGAGCACAGAATGGAGAAATGAAGTTTATCAGCTTGCTGCTGGTTTGGGCTTTGGGAGCATAAAACAGTAAGACTGCTTTGGAAACTGTTATGGTGACTTATTCCAGGTTCTAAGCATAATTTGTTGTTGGCAGTTAACTGTTCACATATCATTTGTATACTTAGTTTGTTAATCATGTTCACCCATGAAAAATACATTGTTACTTTGGTGGAGAAAGAGCAAAAAAATGTTTACTGGGAGATGAGAAAGTTGGGACACTATGCTTGGACTCAGATGCTGGCTTGACTTTATTTGCTGCAGTTTTGGCAGCACAAGTTATTTCTAGCACTATAGAGAGGAGAAGAATGAAAGTCAGCAACACTAAGACAGAATATATATGTGTGAATGAGAGGGAGGATAGAGGAATGGTGAGGATGCAGGGAGTAGAGGTGGCAAAGGTGGATGAGTTTAAATACTTGGGATCAACAGTTCAGAGTAATGGTGAGTGTGGAAGAGAGGTGAAGAAGAGAGTACAGACAGGATGGAGTGGGTGGAGAAGAGTGTCAGGAGTGATTTGTGACAGACGAGTACCAGTAAGAGTGAAAGGGAAGGTCTACAAGAGGGTAGTGAGACCAGCTATGTTATATGGGTTGGAGACAGTGGCACTGACAAAAAGGCAGAAGTCAGAGCTGGACGTGGCAGAGTTAAAGATGCTAAGATTTGCACTGGGTGTGACGAGGGTGGACAGGATTAGGAATAAGTATATTAGAGGGTCAACCCAGGTTGGAAAGTTTGGAGACAAAGCCAGAGAGGCAAGATTACTTTGGTTTGGACGTGTGCTGAGGAAGGATGCAGAGTATATTGGGAAAAAGATGCTAAGGATGAAGATGCCAGGCAACAGGAAAAGAGGAAGGCCTAAGATAAGGTTTATGGATGTGGTGAGAGAGGACATGCAGGTGGTTGGTGTGACAGAGCAAGATGCAGAGGACAGGAAGAAATGGAAACTGATGATCCGCTGTGGCGACCCCTAACGGGAGCAGCCGAAAGAAGAAGAAGTTATTTCTAGCACTATTTACGTAACCATTTGTGTAACTATGTTGCAATTTTACAATGTTATTGCGCAAAGTATTTTTCATAGTGTAGCATTGTTTAGCAGCAGTCGAATTTGCTTTGCTTAGCAAGAATTTTCTTTGTAAATCATTACATATTTATAGCTGTTTAATTGGTCATGTAAATTGTTTGAGTGATAGTTTAATTTGTAAAGAGCTTGGATAATAAGCACTATAATAAACCTGAATGTGAGAATAATTCGAGAGTATAAAATGAGGGAGCACCTACATATGATAAAGAGATGAAAACAGACCCAGTTACAATATCAGAGTTTGCTATGATAGGTGTAAAGTTGGAGAGAGACAGAGGGAAGAGGACCTGCGTATTACTTAGAGGATGACAGAGGTCAAAGAAAGGTAGAGGAGATAATTAAAGAAGCAGCAGAGGAGCATGATTTGGACAGTAGAAACACATGACTACATAAAAAAGAAGATAGGAGAAAAAATTCAGATACATCAAAAGGAAAGCAAAATGGAGAAAAGGAGAAGGATTGGTGGACTAAGGCAGTTAAACTACTGTAGTAAGACAAAGCCAATGAGATGGAAACAGGAATATATGAAATAATAGAAAAGAAAGGGGGAAAGCAATAAACTAATATATATGGTATATTATAGTGATTTCAAGAATTCTATCAAATACTATATAGTAAGGAAGAAGAAGAGATAGTTAATATGGAAGAGGAATAGAGGAGTGGAAATGGCCAGAGCTCTTGCAGCAAAATGAACAACAGATAAAAATGTTAACAGAATTAGTCAGGAAGAATTATTAGAAGCATACAGCAGAATGGCAAAGGGAAATCATCAGGAACTGATGGACTCCGTGTAGAATTATGGGAAAGACAGACAACACTAGTGTTAAGGAAGTGGGTAAAATTGTTTAATTATATACTGGAAGGGGAAATATACTGTAGACATAGAAGAAGGCAGTCATTTTGGTAATACAGGAGGAAGGTAAAGATCTCCCAAAAAAGTTCAAATAGACCCATATCAGTATTAAATCATGATTATAAGTGCTTCATGATAATATAGGCTAGTAGAGTGGGGAAAATGTTACCTAGATTAATACCCAATGACCAAACAGGATTTCTAAGGGAAAAAAAACAATGGCCAACTTAATTAGAACACTACTGTTAACTCGGGATGCACAACTTAGAAATAAGGAACTGGCGTTGATACTGTTGGATACAGAGAAAGTATTTGATAGGGTGAGATGGGAATATCTCATGGAGGCAATGAGAAGAAGGGGATTTCTGGAGACGTGGATTAAAAATGATAGAAAGAATATATGACAGATTTAGTGCCAAAGTTAAAATTAGACTGAGACCAATAGGGAATACTGAAACAGGAAGGGAACTAAACAAGGATGCCCATTATCCCCACTACTGTTCACACTGAACTTATAACCACTAACAGAAGTGTTAAGGACATTGAACATGTAAGTGTATGGGTGGGGGATGAAAGGAAAAAAAAGATATGACTAAATACAAACTATGTGTTCATTACTCTGACACAGTTTGGACAGCACATTAAAACATTGTGCAGGATATTAAAAGAGTTTGGTAAGAAATCAAGATAAAAGATAAATGAGGAGAAGACAAAAATCTCACTGCTGAACAGAACAGGGGAGCTTGACTTAGATGCAGATAAAGAGAACCTGGTAGGAAAGGAGATAAAATATCTAATGGTAAGGCTGAGAAGCACAGTAGTTGTCGCTAAGAGATGCACTTATAAAGATACCCATGGGAAGGTTAGGAAGCAACTGCAGAGATGGAAGACTATGAGTTTAGAGATAAACCAGCAAATCCAAGTGATGAAAATCTGTATTATGCCACAATTCATTCATAGATTAATAGATTATTACTAGGCTAATTGCCCTCATGGACTATTTTAAGCCTAGTCAATTACCTCCTATGAGAATCAAACCCTGCACCTTGTGTTTCTAAGGTAAGCAGCTTAACCATTAAGCCACCCTCCTACTACAATAGGCCTTCTGGGACTTAGCTGATAATACTTTACTAAAAACAGTTAAAAAGATAAGTAATGAATACATATGGGATGGGAAGAAACCAAGAGTGGCTTGGGAAACATTAACAGAAGTAACAGGCAGGGGAGGTCTGAGAGACCCAGACCTAAAAGACACCCGGCAAGCATGTCTGCTGGTAAACATATTACGATACATAGGAAATACATAGCAGACTGGAAGCAAATGATCATCCAAAGGAGAGAAGGCTAGAGGAGGGTAAAGACATAATGAAATTACTGTTGAAAGCACCACAAAAAGTATCACAATTAAACTGAATAATTCAAATGCAGACAGAAATTCAAAAACTATGGAAAGAAGGTGGGTGGGAGTGACAAATAAGAATAGTGCCACTAGGGAAATTGAAGGAATAAACAAAGAATATGACAGTGGTGTGGGGATGGAGTAGAAGACAGGACAAAATAAAATACTGGGATCAAATGCAGGTAGGAGAGAGAGACTGAAAACAAGGGAAAAAATAGTGGAGGAAAGCAAGATGCGTATAAATTAAGAATGTGAATACCAAGATCTGCAGAGGCTATGGCTGAAAATTAAGGAAAGCTGGACAGAGACATCATAAGTACCACAAATGATACAGGAAACAGAAGGTAGAACAGTGAAAGGGAAGAAAATGAGAGGAGTACAGAAGGTGGGGAAAGACTAGAATAATTCAGAGAGGCAAAAGGTAAGGAACAACTAAAAAGGGAGCATGAAAAAGAAATTGGAGAACAGATCACAGACAAAGAGTGGGTGGAGATAGTAAGTCTACCTGGATATATAACCAAAGCAAAGAAATTTAGAATCTTCACATGAAAGTGCTTATACAAATACTTTTACTACCCATTCAGGTTAGCATGAATGTTCCCAGCATCAACAGGGATATGCTGAAGAGGTCTGTGAGTGACAGAGAGGGGGGAACATAGAGTCACATATTTTGGGACTATGAGGTATTAGATAACTTTAAAACAGAGTTGATACAACTGATATATACATATATATATATATATATATATATATATATATATATATATATATACACACATAGAGAGAGAGAGATGCTCTGTGATATTAAACAAGGAACTGGGATTTAAAGGAGTAACAGAGAAACAAAATATAATGATAGGATCAGTTATACAACTAGGGAAGAAAAACATAACTAAATAATGGAAGAAACAGGCACCTACAGGGACAGAGGTTGAGACAATGATGCGACAACTAAGGCAAGAGGAAAAAGGGAAGTGAAACAGAAGGATATCAGGAACAGTCAAAGATGGCAAGTCTTGCTAGTGATGGAGTAACTAATGAGACAGGGTATGGAAAGGGGGTAAAAGTGTAGAAAGAGGAGAAGTCAGAAAAGGAAAACAGTCATAACAGAGAAAAGACTTAGGGTAATTAAGAATGGGAAGAAATAGTAATAAGGGGGGGTGGGGAGAGAGAGGACGAAAGTAAGCCAAAGAGGAGAAATACATAGATAGGGGAAGTGAGGAGGAATCACTTAATAGTTACAGTTTAATGTAAATAGTTATGAATGCAGATGAAAGTATTTATGATGGAAGATATGTAAAACAGTTATTTAAGATTGTTGGGCAATAGTAACTGCTAGCTTGTGTCAAATTGGACATGTGGATATGAATGGAAAATGCACAGAAATAATGGAGAAATAATTGAAAGACAGAGGCTGGCACATAACCATAAATCAGGAACATGCAGGAGGACTGCTGAAAAACACATCTATATAGTAATTGATTAAAATAAACCTTTGTAAAGAGAAAGGGGGAAAGAAAATTGCATAAACTGCATGCCAAGGGCTAGAACCATAAAGCATGATTGAGACTATTAACATGAAGGGAGAGCAGACTGCAATATACTTACTGTTGTAGACTAATATTGTAAGTTTCATGCAGAGAAACAGAATTCATTGCATACAGATCAATTATATAAAAATCACTGAAATATAATCCCCTAGTACTGAGCTGTGACCAGACGTATAATTTATAGGTTCATAGGTTCATACTAGGCTATCTGCCCTAGGGCATTTATAAGCCTAGCCAGAGTGTGTGTGGCTTTCACCACCCCTTAGGATGAGAATACTATACCCATTAGTTTGCTGTGCCTCTGTCCAGCAGTGACACAGAGATGATTCCCGGGGTAAACCTACGATCTCCCATCCACTCGTCAAGATTTCTCTTGAACAGAGTCAGTGAGGGGCTCTGCCTCACATGGACTGGGATTCTGTTCCATAGTGTAGGGAGTCTCTGGGTGATGAATCTGTCCCTCCAGCATGTCCTATTTATATCCGTGTTGAGGTTTAAGTCTCTTGCTCTCGTGGCTCTGGTGGATTTGGATTTTTTGAGGTGGAGCATGTCCATTAATTCCGGGTTGGACACGGCCTTGTATGTCAGGCACAGATCACCTCTGAGCAGATGGTATGCGACTGAATAGAGTTGGAGTTTCTTCAGTCGGGCAGCGTATGACATATGTTTGAGCCCCATTATCCTTTTGGTGAGGAACTTTTGGGGTCTTTCCAACTGCTGCAGGTGTCGGGTAAGGTACATTCCGAATGGGGCGTTGTACTCAATCATTGGTCTGATAAGTGAAGAGTACAGGGGTACAATGACCTCTCCTGATCTGGATGTGAATCCCTTCATGATCAGGTGGGCAATGTAGAAGGTCTTGCTAACCACTTTGGCAATGTGAGTGTCAAAAGAGAGGTTACTGTCAACTTGGGTCCCCAGGTCCCTGATAACTTCTTCCGTGTTTAATGGATTACCACCTATGTGGTAATTAGGGGTTACCTTGTTTTTCCCAAAGGGTATGACTATACATTTTTTGGCATTTAGCTTAAGGCCATGGCTCTGGCACCAGTTATCCATTTCTATGAGACCTCTCTGGAGGATGTCTGTGTCTGATGGAGTGTCAATTATGATGCCTAGTTTGCAGTCATCTGCAAATTTTGTCAGCCACAATCCCCCTATGTTTGCCTGCACTTCAGAAAAATAAATGCCGAACAAGAGGGGGCCCAGGACTGAGCCCTGTGGGACACCACTCGTGACCGGCTTAGAGTCTGACATGGCACCAGCAACTCTAACCCTGTGTGTTCTGTCCTTGAGCCAGTTTGCAACCCATCTTGTGACATATGGGTTTACATCTAAGCTGGTGAGCTTTTCTATGATGCCCGAGTGAGGTATTGTGTCGAACGCTTTTGCTAGGTCAAGGTAGGCTGTGTGAACTGCCTTACCCTCATCAATAGCCTTAGTGACTGTTTCGAAAAAGTCGACCAAGTTCAAGAGGCAGGATCTGCCCTTGACAAAGCCAAATTGGGTAGGATCCAGTGTCTGTAGGTCCCCAATGTCTTTATTTATGAGTTCCATTATGATCCTCTCCATAGCTTTGCAGACAAGGCTCGTCAAGCTTATGGGGCGGTAATTTCCAGGGTCCGCAGAAGCACCACCTTTGTGGAGTGGGACCACAGTTGCCGTACGCCATTCTTTGGGTATGTATCCTGTAGTAAGGCTAAGATTAAACAGCAGCCTTATGTGTGGGTTTAGTTCCTCATTGAGTTCGTGTAGCACACAGCCGGGGACACCGTCCGGTCCCATTGATGCTGTGTTTTTTGCTTTAGAGAGAGCAGCTCTCACCTGGGCATCTGAGATGTTTGGGAGGCTAGACTCTGGTGGGATAGATATTTCTCCTTTTGGGGGAGGGAGGGGAGAAAGTTGCACTGAACCTGTCTGCCAGTATGTTGGCAATGTCTGTGGGTTCAGTGATTTTTGTATCATTTTGGACTAATTCTGAGCATATCTGGGAGTTTCCACCCAGGTTTCTAACATAGCTAAAGAAGGCCTTATGATTGTCTTTTGTGTCATTAGCGATTTTTCTCTCAAAGTTGTCCTTGGATGATTTTATTAGTGATCGTAGTTTTTTGCTAGTATTGATCAGAGATGCCTTCCCTTTTAGGGATTTTGCTCTGTCATGTAGTAGCTTTCTCCTCTTGTTGTAGAGTTTGTTTATGGCTGGGGTCCACCAGACCGGGCGCCTGCCTTTGGTGGAAAGGGTCTTGATTTTATTAGGGATTGCTTGATCCATACATTCCTGGAGGTGCTCGTAGAAGGCATTTGTAAGGGTTTCAGCAGCGTGGGTTGTGGTTTCCACTGGCTCGGTGGCCTTGAAGGATACCACTCCAGTCTTAAGAAGTGTGAAGTTTGCTTTTGAGAATTTCTTCACTGTGGTCTTTTTTGCTGGGGTTGGGGGCGGGATGTGGATCTCCAGTGAGATTAATTTATGGTCTGATCTCACCAATGAGGGATATACTTCGGTGTGGAGCATTTTGTCCCCATGTTTGTGATGATCAGGTCTAGTATATTTTCTCCTCTTGTGGGAATGGTGACTAGTTGTTCCATAGCATTTGAGTTTATGAACTCCAGGAACCTTTGGGCTAGGGTGTTGGGGCTTGAGTAATGTTCCCAGTCTATGTTTGGGTAGTTGAAGTCACCCAATATGATGGTGTTTGGAGAGACATTCATACTCTCCAGTGTCTTCAGGAAGGCTGTGTGGGTTTCCTGAGTTTGAGACGGTAGTCTGTAGCATGCTACAAACTGTAGGGCAGTTTTACCTATGGTTAATTGCACCTGGATGGTCTCCGATGCTTCGTGCATTGCCACTAACCTGGAGGTGTGGGTATCCTTTATGAATATGGATACTACCCCTCCTTTTGTGGTTCGGTCCGGATTTTGGGGCCGGAACGCATGATATGAGGTATAACCTGATAGTGCTGGGGTGCTCTCAGGAGCCTTGAACCAGGTTTCAGTCACAGCACAGACATCGATGTTCTCCATACTGAGGAGGGCTTCGAGGGCGTGCATCTTGAGGTTTAGGCTTCTGGCATTGAGCAGTATCACCCTTAGTTTTTCTCCATTTTTGTTTTCTAGGGCGGTAGGTTTATCATTTGAGCCTTGCCTAAAAAAGGCACTATGTGGGTGGCAAGAGCCTTTGCCAATATCCGGAAGCCCAGGGGTGACAGGTGCAAGCCGTCCCTTGCGAAGCAGCGTGGCTTGTCAAGCATGTCATCCCAGGCAGACAGACATTGGATCCCCTTAGAATGACACCAGTAATTAAGCCAATTATTAAAGCTGATCATTTTGTCTCTGTATTGTGGCATCATTCTTGGTGAGGGTAGGATACTGCTCAGGGTCAGGGTCATACCGGCCTGGGCTACATAATCTGAGAGCTCCTTTATGTCTCTTTTCATGTAGTCCAGGGAGGTACGTCTCAGGTCGTTCACACCGGCATGGACAATGACTGAGTCATACTTGTACTTGCTGTGGAGTGACCCGAGTGCTTGTGTTATGTGGCGGATTCTAGCTCCTGACAGGCAGCTTACTGTGATCTTTTCCTTTGTTCAGTCTGGTGAGTGGGACGTCAGTGTGTCTGACTATGGAGTCACCTATAACAAGTGTGTCTTGCATTGTGTTTGGCCTTAAGGGCTGTGACTGTTTAGCACACCGACTTTGAGAACTATGTGTTGCATGTCTTATGTCTTGAGGTGGCAGTTGCTTGGGTGTCTGCTTTGGAGGCCTCTGTAGTTTTGGTAGATTTTTGATCAGTGCCTCCGAGTATGTCTTTGTGTGTTTATGTGTTTGTTTTGCAGTTGTGATAGTTCCATGTGAAGCTGGGTTTGTGGTGTGCGTGGTTTCCTTCTCCTCCTGTCTGGTCTTGCCAGTCCTGAGTTGAGAGAGCTCAGCCTCCAGTTTGGCTATATAGTTGTATCTCTCACATGTATTTGTGTTTTGTGGGAGAAGGAGTGGGTTGTCTGTGTACATGAGGCAATTGTAACATTGCCTCAAGATGCCCAGATTCACCAGCTGAACAAGAGAGGACGCTAGCAACTGACCCTTCGACACGCTAGAAAAAGTGAAAAAGTTTGCTGTGTAACTGAGTCAGAAGGGACCTATAGGGAAATGGGTACTCAAGGGGATTCTAGGCTAATGTAGTACTTTGTTTAGTATATAAGTACTTTACCTATATAAAAATGCTTCAGGAGCAAGTGCTGAGCTTTTGAGATAGAGAATAGACTGTTTAGATTGCAAGTAGAGAAGTTCTAAGGGAAAAATTGAAGAGTAGACTTTACGGAGCCAGAAATAGTTTAACCTTGTTTAACCGGTGCTGCCCGATGGTGCTCTGTGGGCAACTCTGCGCTAAATCACGCAAAAGCGCGCTAAAGCGGGCTTTATAGCAGGGGGTTGAAAAGAGCTAGGAATTGACCCAAAATGGCCAATAGACTACAAGTTTCCGGCTGGAACCACTGCCCCAGGGACAAATAGGCTGCTCAGTGCTCCCCACTCCCACTGGCAAACAAAGAAGCTTCCCTCTACCCAAATAAGGATACGGAATAGCACAGCAACCAAGCCAAAGCCCAGAGATCAGCAAACTCTGAAGACTGGACTATTCTAGTTCAGTAAGGCGGGAAAACAAGATTTTTTTTTTTTTGCAGAAAACAGAGGGAAAACAGACAGTAAATGCTATAAATGCTTTTAAACGGCTAGCGTACTTGAGTGTGTTAGCCTACAGGTAAAATTAAGCAACAAATAACTTTTTTAAAAGTGCAAAACAGTTAATCAACACAAAATCAGTTTAAATAGAATGCAGAGCTGTATAAACAGGCGAAAATGCAGTCGCTAAGCAGTAAATAATCAAAAAGCCAGAAAAAAAATACTTAAATCAGGAAAAAGTCACTCTTTGGCTCTCTGCTGCTTGTAGAACTCTGCAGGACACCACGAGGAGCTGTGCTGAGTTGAATACAAGCGAAAAAGTGCACTAAAGCGGGCTTTATTACAGGGGGCTGAAAAGAGCTAGGAATTGACCCAAAATGGCCAATAGACTACAAGTTTCTGGCTGGAACCACTCCTCTAGGGACAAATAGGCTGCTTAGTGCTCCCCACTCCCACTGGTGAACAAAGACGCTTCCTTTTATCCAAATAAGGATATGGAATAGCACAGGAACCAAGACAAAGCCCAGAGATCAGCAAACTCTGAAGACTGGACTATTCTAGTTCAGTAAGGCAGGAAAACAAGATTTTTTTTTGTTTGTTTGTTTTTTTTCTTTTTTGCAGAAAACAGAGGAAAAACAGACAGTAAATGCTATAAATGCTTTTAAACGGCTAGTGCACTTGAGTGCGTTATCCTACAGGTAAAATTAAGCAACAAATAACTTTTTAAAAGTGCAAAACAGTTAATCAACACAAAAACAGTTTAAATAGAATGCAGAGCTGTATAAACAGGCTAAAATGCAGTCGCTAAGCAGTAAATAATCAAAAAGCCAGAAAAAATACTTAAATCAGTTATAGCAAATACAGTTATAACAAATGCTCTGAAATATACTGTATATTTCCAAAATGTTTGAGAAGGACAGTCAGAACACAAGAAGGTTCAGGCGAAAGAGAAAAAAAAAAGTTTTGTTTTACTTTTTGAAAGGGAAAAAGGAGGAACAGAAGGCCTTATCAAATGTTCTCTCTGTATTAGGCAGAATGAGCTAATGACACTAGACTGGGAGGTGTGTCACAGTAGGGGCAGGCAACTGCAAAGCCACCAACAGCAAGCACTAGAGAGACAAATGAAAGTTTTTAAACAGATAAGGATTTGTGAAGATACTGAATAGACAAAGTGCTTTATACATATTAAATTTTAAAAACAGTAATCTGTAAAAATAATCAATGTATATGTATACTTTTTTATCATGCTTGTCAAAACGTAAGTAAGAAACTGACCAGTTACTAGGGGAAAGTTGAGTGCATCATTCATGGGGATTACACAGACAATGTTCATAGGTTCATAGATTAGTACTAAGCTAACTGCCCTTGTGAGACACCAACAGGGAGGGAGGGTGGGACAAAACAGCCTACAGACAGCAAGCACTAGAGAGACAAATGAAAGTTTTTAAACAGATAAGGATTTGTGAACATACTGAATAGACAAAGTGCTTTATATATATTAAATTTTAAAAACAGTAATCTGTAAAAATAATCAATGTATACGTATACTTTTTTATCATGCTTGTCAAAACGTAAGTAAGAAACTGACCAGTTACTAGGGGAAAGTTGAGTGCATCATTCATGGGGATTACACAGACAATGTTCATAGGTTCATAGATTAGTACTAAGCTAACTGCCCTTGTGAGCCATTTTAAGTCTAGCCAATTATCCCTTGTGAGACTCAAACCCTGTACTTTGTGTTTGCAAGGCAAACACCTTAACCATTAGGCCACCCTCCCAACCCCCATGTGATGCTGTTTATGGTGTTTTGGATAATAAATATAATTTCTGAAAAAAAAAGAACATAGGCAAGAGGGAATTGTAATTTACTAGAGAAAATTAACAAAGGAACCAAAGTTTTTGGAGCAAACAACTAGATAGCAAAAGGTAACAGAGTGGGATGATGCTAAGCAGATGTTTAAAATGCAGGTGAGAGACTACTTTCCCTACCAGGGGTTGATAGAGTACAGGCAAAGAGAAAGAGACAGGGCATTGTTACATGAAAGACCAGCTCTGACAGTATTTTTAGTTGACTCTAGAACAAGAAGAGTCTGTTAAAACAGGACAATTAGGAGGGCATATAAGACTCTGTATAACTGTAAAAAATGAATCAGAGGAGGTTAAAAAAAGATCGGGGAGTGATAATGGAAAGGAAATATATACAAAAGAACAACAGGAGAACATCTATAAGGTACAAATATGCAACAAAATCAAAAAGGCTTAGGATTTTTGCTAGCAAGTGTTTGCATTGCTATTTTCATACCCAATCAGACTTCAGAGAATTTTTCCTCGTGTAAACAACAAATGCTGGAGGTGTGATGGGAAAGAGACAGGCAATGAAGAACATGTTTTGGGTAATGAAACAAGTTCAGAGACTTTTAAAATTATCAACAAAATAGCAAATGGTTGCAATTAAAGGAAATTCTTCTTCTGAGCTGTGATACAGGATCTGAACTGACCAGACATAGCAAAGGCCTAAACAAGTTTAAAGCTACTGACTACAAAAAAGCAATTACTAGAAAATGGAAATCAAAATTTAAACCAACTGTAACTGAAGTACTGTTTATGATGAAGGAGATAAAAGAATTGGAAGTGGGATCTTCAGAAAACAGAAAGCAGCAAATTACATAGAAATAAAAGGAAATGGTGGAAACAATGCATGCAAAAACATGTTCAGTAGGAACACTGAAATTTAAGGGAAGGCAGGAAATGAGCAATTCATGTAATGTTGGAATGAATGAAAATTGCCAAGATGTATACTGCATCAAAATAGCAATGGAATAGGTTCAGAAGGGATTACAAAGCTATCAGCCTCAGGAGGCCTTTTTAAGCCTGGCCTTGTTTTCCCATTTATAAATGACAGGATAACTTATCCAGAGGGATCAAGTTGGGTTTAGGTGGCAGAGCATTTGCAAGCTGCCACTGCTCAACAGCGGCATAGGTGCAAGTCCAGAGGTAAATTTCCAATTCTCCATCCACCAGTACAAATTGTATTTGAATGGGATCAAAGACAGACTCTCCTTCACATCTATTCAGTATCTTCACAAATCCTTATCTGATTAAAAACTTTCATTTGTCTCTAGTGCTTGCTGTCTGTAGGCTATTGTGTAAACTGAAACATTTCCTCTGTGTAATTATCTCTTGGCTAGTGGGGGCTGGTTCTTTTGTGTTCTTGTAAAAAAAGATGCTGTTCTGGTTTTTAAGCCCTAACTTTGGTAGGGTTTCTGTCTTTGAACACAGTGCAGACTGGAGAAGTTGTTGACCGCAACTGAGCTACAAAATATAAGTATCTTGATTTTTTTTTTTATTATTTTTACAGATTACTGTTTTTACAGTAGCTGTATTTAGAGCACAACCAAAAGCTGTATACTGAATTTCCTGTTTGCACTTAATTTTAAAATCGTTTTTTTCTCAAAACTTGCATATTTTCTGTCTTTGACCTAGCACTCTTGTGCGGGGTCATTTACTGCAGTTATAACTTGATATTACTTGTGAACCTCTGCTATCTCTGAAAAAAAACAAAAAAAATCTTGCTTTTTCCCACTTTTCTGAGATTTAAAAAAGTTCAAGTTACAGGCTTGCTGTTCTTGAACTGTTTTGTAAGTTTCTGTGAGGCCATTTTTGCTTGGACTAAAGGAAAGTCTCTCTGTTGATCAGTGGCAGTGATAAACATTGAGCTGCTTCCCTGCCCCCCATGGGAGTGGTTACTGACTTGAAACTGTAGTTTTATTGGCCAAAAGGGGTCATTTCCAAAACTCCTTCATCTTCTTCTCTTAAAACCTAGTTGCCTCGTGGTTTTGGCGTCTTTTCAGGCTTGTTGGCTGGCTGTTGGTGAAGCACCCACCAAGAGGAGAAAATGCTCAGAGAAGAAAGGAGCCACTTTTGAGATTTTAAGTATTTTTCCTCTGTTTATTTGATAAGTTTTTCTGCATAGCTGCCTAGTTTGAGCATTTTCTGGCTTGTTAAACTTGATTTTTGCATTAGTAGCTGTATTTAGAGCACAACCAAAAGCTGTATACTGAATTTCCTGTTTGCACTTAATTTTAAAAACGTTTTTTTCTCAAAACTTGCATATTTTCTGTCTTTGACCTAGCACTCTTGTGTGGGGTCATTTACTGCACTGTTATAACTTGATATTACTTGTGAACCTCTGCTATCTCTGAAAAACAAAAACAAAAAAAATCTTGCTTTTTTCCCACTTTTCTGAGATTTAAAAAAGTTCAAGTTACAGGCTTGCTGTTCTTGAACTGTTTTGTAAGTTTCTGTGAGGCCATTTTTGCTTGGGATAAAGGAAAGTCTCTCTGTTGATCAGTGGCAGTGATAAACATTGAGCTGCTTCCTTGCCCCCCCGTGGGAGTGGTTACTGACTTGAAACTGTAGTTTTATTGGCTGTTTTGGGTCAATTCCTGGCTCTTTCCAGCCCCTGCTATCAAGCACGCTTTAGAGTGCTTTAGCGCGATTCAGCACGGAGTTGCCACTAGAGCAGCATCGGGCAGCGCCGGTTTAACAAGGTTAAACTATTTCTGGCTCCATAAAGTCTGTTCTTCATTTTTTCCCTTAGAACTGCTCTACTAGTAATCTAAACTGTATATCCCTTAACTAAAAAGCGCAGCACTTGTTACTAAAAGCTTTTACTTGTCTTAAAAGCATCTTCTTTTCAGGTTTAACACTTCTGTATTATACAAAGTCCCTCACTAGCAAACCCCCCCCAGGAGTACCCACTTCCTTACTAAGTCCTCTCTTATTCAGTTACACCCCTAACTTCTAAATTTCTCTAGCATGTCGAAGGGCCAGATGCTGGCGTCCTCTCCTGTCCAGTTGGTGAATTTGGGAATATTGAGGCAATGTTACAATTGCCTCATGTACACTGACAACCCTCTCCTCCTCCCACATAACACAAATACTTGCGAGAGATGCAGCTATTTAGCCAAACTGGAGGCTGAGCTCTCTCAACTCAGGACTGGCAAGACCAGACAGGAGGAGAAGGCAACTACACACACCACAAACCAGTCTCACATAAAGCTATCACAACAATGAATCAAACACATAAACACACAAAGTCATACTCGGAGGCTCTGAGAAAAAATTTACCTAAACAGCAGAGGCCTCCAAAGCAGACATCCAAGCAACTGCCACCTCATGACACACCACAGGCAACACATAAACCACAAAATCATGTGCAAAGCAGTCACAGCCCTTAAGGCCAAATACAACACCAAACATACTTGTCATAGGTGACTCCATAGTCAAACACACTGACGTCCCACTTACCAGGCTGAACAAGGAGAGGGTCACAGTAAGCTGCCTATCGGGCGCTAGAATCCGCCACATAACACAAGCACTCGGGTCACTCCACAGCAAGTACAAATATGACACAGTCATTGTCCATGCTGGTGTGAACGACCTGAGACGTACCTCCCTGGACTACATGAAAAGAGACATAGAGGAGCTTTCTGATTATGTAGCCCAGGCAGGTATGACCCTGACCCTGAGCAGTATCTTTCCTTCACAAAGAATGATGCCACAACATAGAGACAAGATGATCAGCTTTAACAATTGGCTTAATTTCTGGTGTCATTCAAAGGGGATCCAGTGTCTGTCTGCCTGGGATGACATGCTTGACAAGCCACGCTGCTTCGCAAAAGACGGCTTGCACCTGTCACCCCTGGGATTCCGGATATTGGCTAAGGCTCTTGCCATCCCCATAGTGCCTTTTTTAGGCAAGGCTCAAATTCTAAACCTACCACCATAGAAAACAAAAATGGGAAGAAACTAAGGGTAATGCTGCTCAATGCCAGAAGTCTAAATCTCAAAATGCACGCTCTCGAGGCCCTTCTCAGTATGGAGAACATCGATGTCTGTGCTGTGACTGAAACCTGGTTCAAGGCTCCTGAGAGCACCCCGGCACTATCAGGTTTTACCTCATATCATGCGTTCCGGCCCCAAAACCCGGACCACACCACAAAAGGAGGGGGTGTATCCATATTCATCAAGGATACCCACACCTCCAGGTTGGTGGCAATGCACGAAGCATCGGAAACCATCCAGGTGCAATTAACCATAGGCAAAACTGCTCTACAATTTGTAGCATGCTACAGGCCACCCTCTCAAACTCAGGAACCCCACACAGCCTTCCTGAAGACACTGGAGGGTATAAATGTATCTCCAAACACTATTATATTGGGTGTCTTCAACTACCCGAATATAGACTGGGAACATTACTCAAGCCCCAACTTTCTAGCCCAAAAGTTCCTGGAGTTCATAAATTCAAATGCCATGGAACAACTAGTCACCGTTCCCACAAGAGGGGAAAATATACTAGATCTCATCATCTCAAACATGGGGACAAAATGCTCCACACCAGAAGTATATCCCTCATTGGTGAGATCAGATCACAAACTTATCTCACTGGAAATCCACATCCCGCCCCCACCCCAAACAAAAAAGACCACAGTGAAGAACTTCTCTAAAGCAAATTTCACACTACTCAAGACTGGTGTGGTATCCTTCAAGGCCCCCGAGCCAGTGGAAACCACAACCCAAGCTGCGGAAGCCCTTACAAATGCCTTCTACGAACACCTCCAGGACTGCATGGATCAGGCAATCCCTAACAAAACCAAGACTCTTTCCACCAAGGGCAAACATCCAGTCTGGTGGACCCCAGCCATAAACAAACTTTACAATAAGAGGAGAAAGCTGTTACATGATAGAGCAAAATCCCATAAAAAAGAAGACACCCTTGATCATTATTAGTAAAAAAATATGAGCACTCATAAAATCATCTAAGGCCAAATTTGAGAGAAAAATTGCAATAGATTCAAAAGATAATCATAAGGCCTTCTTCAGCTATGTTAGAAACCTGGGTGGAAACTCCCAGATATGCGCAGAATTAGTCCAAAATGATACAAAAATCACTGAACCCACAGACATTGCCAACATACTGGCAGACAGGTTCAGTGCAAACTTCACCCCCCTCTCCCCCCCAAAAGGAGAGATAACTATACCAGCGGACTGTAGCCTCCCAGACATCTCTAATGCGCAGGTGAAAGCTGCTCTCTCTAAAGCTAAAAACACAGCATCAATGGGACAGGATGGTGTCCCTGGCTGTGTGCTACACGAACTCAACGAGGAACTAAACCCGCATATAAGGCAGCTGTTTAATCTTAGCCTTACCACAGGATACGTGCTCAAGGAGTGGCGTACGGCAACTGTGGTCCCACTCCACAAAGGCGGCACCTCTACGGACCCTGGAAATTACCGCCCCATAAGCTTAACAAGCCTGGTCTGCAAAGTTATGGAGAGGATCATAATGGAACTCATAAACAAAGACATAGGGGACTTGCAGACATTGGACCCGACCCAGTTTGGCTTTGTCAAGGGCAGATCATGCCTTTTGAACTTGGTCGACTTCTTTGAAAGAGTCACCAAGGCCATTGATGATGGAAAGGCAGTCCATACAGCCTACCTTGACCTTGCAAAAGCTTTCGACACAATACTCCACTCGGGTATTATAGAGAAACTTACCAGCTTAAATGTAAACCCATATGCGACAAGATGGGTTGCAAACTGGCTAAAGGACAGAACCCACAGGGTTAGAGTTGCTGGCGCCATGTCAGACTCCAAGCCGGTCACAAGTGGTGTCCCACAGGGCTCAGTCCTTGGCCCCCTGTTGTTTGGCATCTACTTCTCAGAAGTACAGGCAAACATAGGAGGACTATGGCTGACAAAGTTTGCAGATGACTGCAAACTGGGCGCCATAGTGGAAAGTACATCGGACACAGATATCCTTCAGAGGGGTCTCACGGAAACTGATAACTGGTGCCAGAGCCATAGCCTGAAGTTAAATGCCAAAAAATGTATAGTCATACCCTTAGGGAAAAACAAGGTAACCCCAAGCTACCATACAGGTGGCAATCCATTAAGCACAGAAGAGGTTATCATGGACCTGGGGACCCAGGTTGACAGTGGCCTTTCTTTTGACACTCACATTGCTAAAGTGGTTAGAAAGACCTTCTACATTGCCCACCTGATCATGAAGGGATTAACATCCAGATCAAGTGAGGTCATTGTTCCCCTGTACTCTTCACTTATCAGACCAATGATCGAGTACAATGCCCCATTCGGGATGTATCTCACCCGACACCTGCAGCAATTGGAGAGACCCCAAAAGTTCCTCACCAAAAGGATAAAGGGACTCCAAAATCTGTCATATGCTGCCAGACTGAAGAAACTCCAGCTCTATTCAGTCGCATACCGCCTACTCAGAGGTGACCTGTGCCTGACATACAAGGCCATGTCCAACCCGGAATTAATGGACATGCTCCACCTCAAAAAATCCAAATCTACCAGATCCACTAGAGCAAGTGACTTAAACCTTAGCACGGATATAAATAGGACATGCTGGAGGGATAGATTTGTCACCCAGAGACTCCCTATGCTGTGGAATAAAATCCCAGTCCATGTGAGGCAGAGCACCTCGCTGGCTCTGTTCAAGAGCAATCTTGACCAGTGGATGGGAGATCGTAGGTTTACCCCGGGAATCATCTCTGTGTCACTGCTGGACAGAGACACAACAAACTAATGGGCACAGTATTTTTTAACATAAGGGGTGGCGTAAGCCACAAAACTTTGGGCTAGGCTTATAAATGCCTTAGGGCAGATAGCCTAGTATAAACCTATGAACCTATGGATGGAAAGCCTGCTCCAGAGTAGGAGCAGTCTTGGAGACAAGTTCCAATCTCTCCAACATAATCTACTTATATTGCAAATGAGGTTTTAGTCCTCTGATCAGGTATTTCCAATGTTCTTAGACTTAAGGATGTGCAACAAGTCCATCAGTACTGGATCAGATGATGCCTTGTAAGGTAGGCATAGATCACATCTCAGTAATCTATAGGATACTGAGCATAAAGATAAGGCTTAGAGGTGGCCTGTGTATTCCATGTGGTTAACACCTTATATTCTGTTTTGTGAGGAACATCTGTGAGCATTACAGCCTGGTCAGGTACATACTGAAGGGAGTACTGTATTCGATGATTAGCCTAATGATGGCTGAGTACAGCAAGACAGTAACATCCTTGAACTTGGATGCCACACCCTTGCTTACAAGTTGTACAGTATATATATATATATATATATATATATATATATATATATATATATATATATATATATATATATATATATATATATATATATATATACATGTATATGTATGTATATATAGGTTTACGATTGTTTGTTCGAACGGCAAAACATTTGCTGTTCGAAACAACAAAACGTAAACCTGAACACAAGCATTCCGACCGGCCAGAATGTCGACCCAAATGATCAACACATTTGAGTCAACATTGTGGCCGAAACCATCACGTGATAGCTGTACAGGAGCTGATGTAAATCAGACTCCTATATGACATATCACATTTTTGCAGGGGGGCAAGCCCCCTGCACCCCCCGACTAATATATTCTAACTCCAAGATCGCACTACAGTGGGGATATGGATGAATATCCAATCCCCACTGTACTGCGATCTTTGTGCAGATAGTCAAATACACTTATGCGAATGCAATACTGCATTTGCATAAGTGTGTTTGACTATCCCATCCATTTATGTTTTGTGCATGACATTCTGATTTTTCGCAGCAGTGCTGCCAACAGACTCTCATTCGCACAAACCATAGTAAACCATATATATATATATATATATATATATATATATATATATATATATATATATATACATATATATATATATACAGGTCTAAGAAGCCACAGTGGTGCAGCGGTAGCAGCTGGAGCGCCTTCTGTGTGGAGTCTGCATGTCCTCCCTGCGGTCGAGTGGCATTCGAAAGACATGCGTAGAATGGGCGTGCCTTTGCTGAAGGTTGGGTATCGAGCAGGCACCTCAGCACCCATAAAAAATCTACTGCCAATCATTAGCGGACCGGAGTTCCACTGTGGCGACCCCTAACCGGGAAAAGCCGAAAGAAGAACAACATATATATGGGTCTACTTTATTTGGTCAAATTTCATTTGATCGAAAATGATTTCAGACAGCAAACTTCACTGAAAGGTCATTTCACTGAAAGCTCATTTGGTCGAATTTCATTTAGTCGAAGATGAAACATAGCCCCTGCCCACTGCAGTGCGACACTGGAGTGAGAATATAAAGTAAGGGTGTGTTTGGGAGGGCTGTGATTGTGGGGGGCTACGCCCCCCACATTTTGCAAATGTTTTTTACCAAACAAATATATATCAATGTATTTTTAATGGATACACCTTCGTATAACAGTGAATACACTACAATTATGTGGGGGGGGGGGGCTACACCCCCCTTACTTAATATTCTCACTCCTGGGTCGCACTGCAGTGAGGCAGAAGCTACATTCCATTTTTGACTAAATGAAATTCGACCAAATGAGCTTTCAGTGAAGTGTGCTGCCTGAAATCATTTTCGGCCAAATGTGATCCAACTAAATAATAGGGACCTATATATATATATATATATATATATATATATATATATATATATATATATATATATATATATATAATGATTTTCTTACACCAGTAGATGCATGATGATCAAAGACCAAGTTACTGTCCAAAGTCATTAACCACTGGGTCTACTCTTAGAGGTGTATTCTTAATGTGGTAATTCCCCAGGGTGGCCAACATTCCATAGGGCACTATTATACATTTTTTGGATTTCAGTTTTAGGTTATGACTGTGGTATCAATTGTTAATTTGTGACAATCCATCTTGGAGGATATTAGTGTCCTTGGAGGATTCCATAATTGCTCTGAGCTTGCAGTCATTTGCAAACATGGTCAAACAAAGATCTTTGATGTTACCTTTGACTTCTGAAAGGCAGATAACAAAAAGGAGAGGCCCAACACAGACTCATGAGTGACTCCAGTAGTGAAATATGTAAGGAGAAAATACCACTCTGGACACAGAGTGGTATTTTCTCCTTACATATTTCATTCAGTTTTTGTTTTGCACTTGATTCCAGTAGTGACTGACCTTTTTATGGAGGTAGAATCCCACTTCCTGTGTCCTGTCAGCCAGTTGGTTATCCCATGAGTGACAATGGGATTTATTCCTAGTTTCATGGGTTTCTTGACAATGCCAAAATAGGGAATTGTGTTGAATGCTTTGGCCAGGTCAAGAATAGCAGTGTGTACTTTTTTGCTCTCATTCATAGCTTTGGTAACTTCTGCAAAAAATCTATCAAGCTGAGTAGGAATGATCTGCCTTTGATAAAACCAAACTGTGTTGGATACAATGTCTGATGGTTTCCTAGTTACAGTATCCATGATAATTCTTTCCATGACTTTATATATGATACTAGTCAGACTTTACGGGTCTGTAGTTACCCAGGATAATAGATGACCTGCCTTTGTGCAGTTGGATAACTGTCGCAGTCCTCCATTTGTTAGACATGAAGTCATGTAAGAGGCTAAGGCTGAACAGTGACTTTAGAGGGCTAGATAAATAATGTTTCATGTCATTCAGGTGGCATCGCAGTATATTAACTTGGCCCAAAATCCATTATCTTTTGCCTCGGAGAGCTCATTGAGGACACTTTTGCTAATGACAGCCGGAGGGTTATGGTTGAGGGGATCTTTTGAGAGGTGTCAGGGACAGAAAGTGGAGTGAAACTAGAGATAAATTTATTAGCTAGTAGGTTTGCTATAGCCTCCATCAAAATATAGGTGGTTCAGTGCACATTTAGTTCAGCACACTGCTGTGAATTACCTTTGAGGTTGCTGACATAGCTGAAGGAGTCCTTGTGGTTGTCCTTTGCCCGTAAGACTATCTTTACCTCAAATTTGGCTTTGGTGATCTTGACAAGACTTGTTTATTCAGTCTGTTGAAGTGGATTCCTTGCTGGGCATTGCACTTTCTAGTTTTGGCCATAGTTTTCTTCCTTTTGTTACACAAGTTGTTGATGCTGGAATTCTACCAGGGTAGTTTGTTCTTTGAGTTAGTATTGCACTTATTTCAGGTGGGTACAGCTGCCTCAGTGCAACAATTTACATGATGGTGTAGGGTCTCTGTGAATAATTCCACATAAGCAATAGAGTTCACACGGTTTTGGGGTGGGGCTTATAATTTTGGCATGGTATCTCTCAGTAACATGAGGATTGCTTTGAGATAATTCCTAAATGTTTGACAGTTAGATGGGAGCAAAGATTTTAGTTTAATTTCAAAGGATACAGCTTTATGGTCCAACCTGACAAGTGAGGATGTCACACACTAGAGGATGTAAAGTTCCCCCATGTTTGTGAGGATCAGGTCAAGGATGTTGGTGCCCCTAGTGGGTGCACAGAGTAGCAGGTCCAGAACATCTGTGTTAAAAAAGTCCAGGAAACTCTGGGACTGCTTACTGGAAGTTGTGTATGTTTCCTAGTTTATAGTGGGGTAGCTGAAGTCGCCCAGGAGTATAATGTTGGTTTTAATGCAGAGTGATTCTAGTTCATTTAGGTATGCAGTATGGGCTTCTCGTCAGAGAACTACTATATCTTGCAATGATATGTTATGGGAATTTGCTTACGGTGAGTTGGACATGGAGAAGCTCGTGTGTGTCATACTGTTTGACCAGTCTTTAGGTGTGACTGTTTTTGATTAATATTAAGACACCTCCAAGTTTTGTCCCTTCCTATGCAGTAGTTGTTCTAAATGTGTGGAAGGCATTACAGCCTTACATTGTTGGGCTGCTTTCCAGAACTTTAAACCATGTCTCTCTAACTACACTAATGTCTATGTCCTCCAGGGTGAGGAGAGCTTGCTGGGAGTAAAGCTTTCTGTTTAGACTCCTGGCATTTAGCAGTAATACCTTTTGATTATCCTGGGTTGGTTTTGTTCTACTGGAAGGTTTATTAGGTTGGTCTTGCCTAAAAAAAGGCACTATGGGGGTGAGCAAAGTTTTAGCCAATATTCAAAATCCTAAAGGAGACAGGTGCAGACCATCCCTGGAGAAGCAGTGTATTCTGTCAAACATAACCTCCCAAACTGACTAATATTGTACCACCCAAGAATGAAACCAAAAACTAAACCAAGAGTTAAAATCAATTATCTTCTGCTCATGTTAGGGCATCATTCTCAGGGAATGTAGAATGCTGCTCAATACTAGGCTCACAGCCTAAGACACATAGTCCGAGAGCTGTATCATGTCTCTCTTCATACAGGCTGAGATCTCCATCATGTCTTTCTGCATATAGTCTGAGAGCTCCATCGTGTCTCTCTTCATGCAGTCCACAAGGGTACATCTCTGGGGTGTTTTCTTCTCTTTCACTGTATACGTACCCTTATCACCTTGTCACATTTAATAAAGATATATATTAAACAAATCTTCAGATATGGAAAGCGAAGGTGAAGTAAAAGCACTGTATTGGTATGCATCACCTAGTGACAGCTGACCTGCACCACATACTGTGGTCTTGGTAAGCATTCTTGAGAGTTCATGCAATGCTGACTGACACCACTGCCTTGCCTTATTACATAGCTCTAATGCAGCACTCGGTGAAGCATAGCTGGCTGTACAGCTGCTCTACATGTCCCCAATTAATTCTAAATGTCTACTTTACACAACAGTATATTCTTATTAGGTAACATAACGCTTGTACCACCCTGCAGTTCATCATCTGATCTTTGTTTTCACTGTTCTTTTTTTGTTATGATTTTTATTAATGAAATACCAGAATAAATCTAGATGTGAGCAGTGTTAGGTTCGAAGTAATATTAAGATTAATCCCAGTCCTGGCAACTTATATCCCTTTATTGTAACTTGAAAAACATGACATATTTTGATACACTCCTGGTAAAACATATCTGTAGTTCTTGAATCCCTATTTTTCACCTTCTGCGGTATGTTTCCGTTTGAACAGGTCTACCCTGAGGAACAAACTACAGAATGAAGTGCACTTCTCCAGGTATGAATACACTAAACATGCTTAAAAGCAGCAATATCTGTTTTTTGTTTCTAGATTAGCTGCAGTTATACACATATACATATTCTTGTGTTTCGACTACACACTTTTGGAGAGAACGTGAATTGCTTTTAACTAGACATGAAGGGTCCACCCTGCCTTGCTACAACTGATGTCTTCTCTGGTGCTATAAAAAAGATGGCAAGCATTTCTGATTGATAAAACCTTTCAGACGCTCATCTGGCCAAAACAGATATCCTCTTTGCATTGGAGTTTTTTTTTTTTTTTTATTTGCCTCACCTTGAATGTAATGTATCCAGATGTAACAAAATAGTAGTTACTTTATTAGTACCAGAAACCCCTTTTTTTCCATATAGAATGCTGTACACAAATTCTGCTTTTTATACCGTGAAGCACTATTCACCTCTGAATACTCACTTGTGCACCAAGTTATCTAGAGTTTCTGGATAATCTTTACTAACAGCACTACATGTTATGTCCAAATAGCTTCACTTCCAAGTGCTTGTCTTACTTATCTTGTCTACTTGGCAACAAATTGAATGCACAGTGTT
This sequence comes from Protopterus annectens, assembly GCF_019279795.1. NCBI lineage: Eukaryota > Metazoa > Chordata > Ceratodontiformes > Protopteridae > Protopterus > Protopterus annectens. The sequence goes on along the minus strand of NC_056746.1, from coordinate 1,119,463,451 downwards.
GTTCTGGAAGACTAACTGCTGCATCTGAAATTTTTTTATCTTGCCCCTTAAAACTACTTTTTACTACACTCGGTAGGTACACTACTGTGTTGAGCTTTATTAGCACACTTTAAAGCATATGCCTGTTGCTACCTATCAATAATTTTAGTTTTGATAAAAGCATAACATCATTTATTCTTGGCACTTTCTTGTCTACACCACAGATGCTGTTCCACACAGCAGATGCAACCATCTAAATCTGTTTAACAATTATAATCTCAAGTATTGGATACTAGATTAAGAAATAATAAGAATTATTTAGAGGGACTAACAAAGTTTAAAGTATTGTAGAATAGGGGGAATCTAACAAGTGAAGATGAGGAGCAATTGCAGAGCACTAAACAGAAAATAAGGGATTACCTTGACAATATGTATGAGTTTAGAAAGATTACTGTTAAGCTACTGTTTTTGATAATCACTCTTGAGCACAAAAACTTTTAGCACAATGACTCAAGCAACAGAAAGTAGAAAGGGTCGTCGCCAAGCTTAGGGAACCTAAAACAAGGAAGATAACCACAGGTACTGCAGAGGTACTAGAAATACTTCAGCAATTTTATGAAAAACTGTATAAAGCAAAGAAATATGCAAACCAAGAAAGGCTACAAATGGAAATGTTTATGGAAGAATTAAATATGCCAGGTTTAGAGGTAGATAAGGCTCAATTACTAATAGCTAGGATAGGAGACAGAAACATCTCCAGGAATAGATAGTATTCCTGTAGAGGTTTGGAAGGTAGGAGGGATAAAAACTGAAAAAGATCAGAAAGGTCTTGCTTAACGTTTTTTTTTTTTTTTTTTTAAAGGAGAAGCACCAACATCCAAAGGAAATTATGGTGACTATAATACCTAAAGATAGTAAAGACCCATCAGAGCCAGCTTTGTATAAGCACATTTAAATTCTAATCTATGATTATAAAGTGTTTATGTCTATAATGGCTAAAAGAATGGCAAAGGTGATGCCAAAATTGATAAATATGGATGAATGTTGTTTTGTGGAGGGGAGGCAAACATTTGAGAACATTAATATAACAATGATGAGGGAGAGGAAGCAGAATGTAAGAAAATACCATTGTTGTTGGTAGGTCGTGATACAGAGAAAGCATTCAGCAGTGTAAAAATAAAACCCCTCTACAACAAAATACTTTGTCTTAAATTTACTGTTATTGACCAGGCACAACTAGGGGAATGAGGTGGTCCTCTGGATGACTACCTTGAATTCCTGGAATTGAAGTGGCAACTTAAAACCAATGCCACTCATCCTCCAGGACTCAATGACTGTGTTTCCATCTCTAGCTTACTCAGATTGAAGGCATCTTACTATTTTGAATGAGACAGTCACCAATGGTCTGAAAATTTTTCTAAACAGTTGAAAGATTCAGCAGTGTAAGCTGGGATTTTATGAGCAAGGCAACAGAAGCATTTGCATTCCCTGATAAAATTGTAAGGATGATTAATTAGGAGGCTATATGAGGGATCAGAGGTTTAAATTAAATTGGGTTGATTCCTCTCTGATAAGTTCTGTTTGTGTAGAGGAAGTAAGCAAGGGTGCCCACTTTCCCCTTTGTTATTCACATTATATTTAGAACCACAGGCAAAGAAAATAAGGGACTCAGAAATTCAAGGGTATAATTGGAATGGTAGTCAATACAAGCTGGCTTTATTTGCAGATGATATTATTGTATACCTGATAAAACCAGAAAAGGACATTTCAGTGTTGTGGAACATTTTAAGACACTTTCAAGTCTTTTCGGGATACAAAATTAATGAAGATAAAACAAATGCAATAGCTGTAAATTATGTACCCACACATGAATTAGTTCAGCAATACCCATATTTGTGGGAACATGATAAAATGGATTCTATATGACCACACCGAAAGATCAAAACAGCGAATGTATGTACATTGACACATTTACATTGATGTACATACACAGCGAAACACCTAAACGGCGAAAACCGGAATGCCGAACGTGTTTCATAGCTAGCAGCATGATGGCGGGGATAAGGAAATATATCCTTTTCCCCACTGTAGTGTGGTCTCGGAGTTGGGATATTTAAGTAGGGGGGTGCTGGGGGGCTTGCCCCCCTGCAAAAGCTAATTAATGTAATATTTTAGTTTAGATTTTACCTACCTGTGTGGCGCATTATGATGATGAAACACGTTCTGGTTTTCACCGTTTAGGTGTTTCGCTCAGTATGTACATCGACGTAAATGTGCCGATGTACATACATTTGCTGTTCTGATCTTTCGGTGTAGTCATATAGACCGATAAAATGAAGTACTTAAGAGTATGAATTAAAAAGAACTCTGTTATAGTAGCTAAGGATATGAGAGAAGAGGCTAAACAAAAGATGATACTTTTATCAACCAGAGGAGAAGTTGTGGAGAGCAATTTGAGTTGAAGGATATTATCTGGAAAGGAAGAGGGCAACAGTCAAGTGGGATAAGCTGATCCTTCCAACAGTACAAGGTGGTTTGGGATTACCTGATTTGAAGGGTATTTCAGAGCTACACAGTTAAGGCTCCTATACAAAGCATAAGAAGAAAGCTATAATTCAAAGTGGAAAGGGATGATGACAAAACAGGGAGGAGGCTCAAGAAACAAGGTGAGACTGAGCTTTTGGATGTAGATCTTTAAGAAGAATAACAACAACCATACAGAATCTTCTTATTCTTTCAGCTTTTCCCAGTTAGGGGTCGCCACAGCTGATCACCTATCCGCTCATGACTGGCAGTGGAGTTTTATGGTGTTGAGTTGCCAGCCTGATACCCAACCTTCCACGGAAGGCACACACGCACACACTCATGCCTAGGGCCAATTTAGAGTGTCCACCTACAGCATGTCTTTGGGATGTGGGAGGAAACAGGAGCACCCAGAGGAAACCCAAGCAACCACAGGGAGGACATGCAGACTCCACACAGAAGGCACCCCAGCCGGGGATTGAACTGGAGAACCTCTTGCTGTGAGGCAGCAACACTAACCGCTGCACCACCGTGGCTGCCCAACAGCCATACAGAATATTATATTCATAAAGCAGCAGAAAGTATTCTAAGAACTAAGCAAACACAAGAATGGAGAAAGCAGATTCTGACAATAGGGATGACTGCAATTAGGGATACAGAAAATAGGCAAGAGGGGGCTGGAGTTTACTTGAGAAGACTGGCAAAGGAGCCAAGGCATTGGGAGACAACAATTAGAGAGGGAAAGGTAACAGAATGAAAAGCGGCCAAGAATTTATTTGGACTGCAGGCTAGAGATTGCCTTCACTATCAAGGACTGATATAAGATTATAGGCAAAGAGAAAGAAATAAGGGGATACTATGCAAAAGAAAAGACCAGTGTTGGTATTGTTTTTAGTAGAATTTACAACAAAAGCTGTTGTTAGAAAGCGATAATTAGTACAAAATATAAAATATTGCATGATAACTATAAGAATCAATCAGAGGAGGTTAGAAAAAATTGGGAAGAGAGACTGGATAAGCAATTCACAAAGAAACAAAAGATGGCATACATACAACTCCCAAATATGCAACAAAGTCTAGAAGATTTAGGATCTTTGCTTGGAAGTATTTGCATAGGGATTACTATACCCCAAGAAGACAAGAAGACTGCAAAGAATTTTTCCTCAGGTAGAAATCAAATGCTGGAGGAGTGATGGGGAAGAAAGAGGTAATTGGGAACATATTTTTTGGGAGTGAAATGAGTTGACAGACTTTAAAAATTCCCTGCAGACTACTCTATCAGAAATACTGTGTGAGCAAATTGTTATAACTAAGGAAATTATTTTTTGATACAGAATCAGAATTGCCGAGATATAGTAAGGCATTGCTGAGTCTAATTATGGTGGCTTGCAAAAAGCAATTACTAGAAAATGGAAATCAAAGTCTAAACCAACTGTACTAGAAATCGTGAATATAGTAACAGAGGAAGAACAACTGGAAATTGGATCTTTAGAAAATGGGAATTGCTGAAAGTGAAACAATACATGCAGAATAACATTTTGGAGGAGGAATGAGGTTTAAAAGAAGGCAATGTCTGAATGAGGTATGTAATATTTGACTGACAATGACTGGATAGATTATAAGTGATGTATAATGTTTGCAACTAAAAATATGTCAATACGGTTTGTTTTCATTTACATAAATGTATGATCACCTATGTCATAACTGATAATTTAATAAAGATGTTTCTCATTTAAAAAAAACAGAATCTGAGTTGTATCTTTCTTTATAAAAATCATATCCCTATTAACACAGAAAAAGTAACTCTACCATAGTTTGGCAGAGTCTCTGCAAATATCACTATATTTTAGATATGGGCTTGTAAAGTTTAAAGAAATGAGTGCATACTTTTAGTTGCTCAGTTTAGGTTTTTAGAATATATAGATTTTGTGTACAGCTCCTTAGAATGTTTGACTGTCTACTGAAATTCAGAATTTCTAGAAATTCTTAAGGATTAATACATTTATACAATGCTCTGATTAAATGCTGCAATAATCGGAAATGAATAGATTATGAATATTCAGAAAATATGCAGGTGAAAAATAAAATCTATAGTCAGTGGTTACAATATCTAGGTATGCATACATTTTCTTATCTCAAGTTAAATAATCATATATAACATACAGAACCTTCACTGGTAAAAGATTCTTCCAATATTAAACATGAAAACAAAAAGTGACAAGATAATTAATATACATAATTTTTTATTTTATTTAACATTTGTTGACCGGGAATGTCCGACTAGGTTCCACAGAGCCTGTTTTCAGCGGAGGCCCGGGGAGAAATGCTCCAGATGCATGTCTTTGGAATGTGGGAGGAAACCGGAGTACCCGGAGGAAACCCACACGAACACAGGGAGAACATGCAAACTCCACACAGAAGGCACCCCAGCTGAGAATTGAACCGGAGAACCTCTTGCTGTGAGGTGACAATGTTAACCACTGCACCACTGTGCCGCCCAATTCTAATAATTCTAATTCAAATAATTCTAAACTGAGATTGCAACAACCAAAAATAAGGAGGAGTATGTGTACACATTTGGAACTCCCTACCTTATACGTCAGGAGGGTGATATAGTTAGATGCTTTTAAAAATAATATAGATAACATGGGACTCAAAAAGATTATGTAACTGGAAAGCAGAAGCTTTGGGACTAGCTTTGGACTTCTTGCCTGCATTTATGATATTATATGAAAACTGGGATACTGTGGTCTAAAGCACTCTGTCAGCAAAATCTGTATTTCCAACCACTATGGAGTCAATCTACCTGCTAATTTTTTATGGACATCCATTGAACTGAGTTAATTCTCCTGTGTTCTTAGCAGTAAATCAAGATGGGGTAGTATAAGTGGAAACAGGTGAGATTCGAACATTGCAGTGGTGGTGATCATTTTATCAGACATTGGACTATTACAAAAGTAGTTGTGCCTACTGAATTAAAAATGATGACAGTGGATATTGGAAAAAATCATAAAAAGTGAAAGTCTATTAATGTTGAAGTCAGTGGTAAAGAAGGGTGCATCCATAAATAACCTAAAACAGAGCCAACTGGTTACAAGTGATGCCTGAGGGGAAGCCAATATGCCAGAAGGTGTTCCCAGAGTATGGAAAATGAAGTGTATGTGTTACGGGAAGATACAGCACCCCATTAAAATAACCATTATAACCACTGGACTACCAAAACTACAAGAACACTATGGATTACTACCATTTATTTAAAAAAAAAGCATCTGGAAAAGTACTGTACAGATACTTTTTTTGCAAATCTATTTTCTTCCCGCAGCTGACTATCAGCGAACCTACTGTATTTCCTCATTCCTCTACCACCTACCCCCTTCAAGCCTCCCCCAAACATCTCTGACATGGTCACAGCCAGGGGGCAGATCAAGATGTCCCAGGTCTCCTTCATATTTGATGCCAGTAGTGTTTTCACCTAATTTTTCTGCCTCATGCCCATCATGGTAACGCCATTCTCCCTTGTTTGACACATTTAAAAAGCATTTAGAAGGACACAAGCTAATATCTGATAAGGTACACAGGAAGTCTTCTGTTGCATGTGGGGAGAGGGGACATCTTGTTGGCCCAAGAAGAACCATATGATTACAGCAGCTAAATACTATTACACGGTCCTCATTGTCCTAAAACAATTAGAAGAACATTTTCACTTGCTCCAAGCTTGGCTTAGAGGTGTCTGAGATTGACTTGGACCAGTCTAAATGATCCTACTATGGTTACTATTGATATCAGTGTAGTAATTAGTTTGTTATAGTAATATTCAATAACTGAAGAAAAACTAAATTAAACACAAATGTTGGTTATGGGGTATACGGTACACATGTGAAAGAACTGACTAGGACTACAGCTGCTAAGACTCCTGGAGTCTGTTATTGAGTTAGCTATGTCAGAACATACCTTTCAACCTCTTACCTTAAGAACCAGGAAAAGGAGATTTTATTAAATGTGCTCAGTGAAATGCCCATGATGAAAACTACTTTTACGATGGGTGATTTTAATTAACATCAATAGAGTAGTGCAACAATACCTCAAAACATAGTTATTCCCAAACATTCACGGATGTAGTAAATGATAATTCTCCAGAATAACCAGTAAACCAGCCTACTAGGGCAGAACATTTTAAATCTTATCCCTAACAAAATAGCTCCCACATGTACCAGTCCTGGTGAAATGCAACCACAAAGTAATGATCTTCTCTTTAAAAGTCTCAAACAGCCCACACAGAACAATTCCGAATTCACAGACTTAAAACTGACAACCCTACTGAAGCTTCAAGAATAGTATGAAAAATTTACTTGTATTATCACATCACCATGCAGTCTCAGCTGTTACTTTTTACAGTGGCGTTTTAATCCCACCTACAAAAATGAATAGATCTGGCAGTCCCCACTAGAACCAAATACAATGAGAAATTTAAAAAACAAACCACCATTGTGGCAGGTGCCAGCTCAAAAGTAAAATAGTAACTATTGGTATACCTAAGAATCAGTACTGGGACCCTTTCTTTTAGAGATATACTTCTCCAAATCACAAAAACTAAATTCAGACCTATGGCTAAGTTTGCCATTGACTACAACCTGAAAGTCCCTGTCGGATCTCTACAGATAAGATAAAAGAATTCTTACAGCAAGAAGTAATCCTTACAAACAGGTACTGAAAAAAGGTAAAATTAAATGCAAAAAAGTGCAGCACTGTCACACTTGGCTCTCATCTACAACTTACAGAATAGCCAATATCCACCACACCATGCAGACAAAGTTGCCAGAGATCTTGGCACCTTGGTCGACATCTCCCTCTCCTTCAACCACCTTGTTCCAGCTGTAGTCAAAAATCTTCTAGCTAGCCCAATTGATATCTAAAGGCATCTCATCCTGGGCAAAAAAGTGGCTATTCTGCTCCTGTACTCAGCGCACTGTGCCAGTAATAAAGTACTATGTCCCCTTCAGCATTCTACCTCCAAAAATACTTCACAACTCACCAGTTTCCAACTAAAAAAATTAGTAGTCTAAAGTACTCTGGAACCTCAGGTCGAAAGTTCCCCCTCCCAAGTTTCTTAAAGGCTTCTATGTGAAGATCTATATATAATTCAAATATATAAACCAATAAAAACACTCAAGCAATGAAATGAAACTAAAATAAAACCAGTGTTGCTAGGACGATGTTTCCAACCCAGTCATCAAAAAACAGAAATCCAATGAACACTAAACAATTCACAATGAAACACTTTAATGAAGAAACCAATAAAAACTAAACGCTTACTAAATATATATTACATATATACATACACACACATATGTACTTACACACATACATATATAGCTATCTCTCTCTCTCTCTCTATATATATATATATATATATATATATATATATATATATATATATATACACACATACACACACACACACACACACAAAACACACACACACATATATATATATATATATGCACATATACATACAGACACACACACATTTTATATATATATATATATATATATATATATATATATATATATATATATATATATTTATTTTATTTATTTTATTTTACATTTGTTGACCAGGCTAGTCTAACTGGATGCATGTCCATTTTCAGCAAAAGCCCCGGGGAGATAAGCTCCACTTGAAAAGATTAACAAAAAGATAAACATAAAATGGTTAACATATAAATGCATATACAGAAATTATTTGTAGATTATTACATAACATTTCAATCATTGAATACAAAAACAAATTTTTACATAATACACACATATGTACATATATATATATATATATATATATATATATATATATATATATATATATATATATATATATATATATATATACACACACACAGACACAATTTTATATATATATGACACACGGGTCCCCTTCAGTAGATCAAACTTTTAAATGTTCGAAGACAATATGGCCGAGACCATAACATCGAACATGTAAACGTTCTACGGACTGAATGGAGATCTGCGTACAGTGCAGAATGGGAAGATTTCCCTCTTCCGCAATATAGTGCGATCTCGGAGTTGGTATATTTAAGTATCAGGAGGTGCAGACCCCCACATGGGGGGTGCAGGGGGGCTTGCCCCCCCAGCTACACGGGTTTAGTTTTGTTTTTTTTTTTTCTTTTTTTTATGTTTTCTAGACACACACGTATATATATATATATATATATATACATACACACACACACAAATATTTATATATACATATACAACACACATATTTACACACACACACATATACATATAACTGATACACACACAAACACTCATACATAAGGTGGCCTTAACCTCAAACATCATGAAGTGCTTTGAGAGGATTGTGAAGAAACATCTGTCTACGAGCCTGCCCAAGTCCTTCGATCCACTCCAGTTGGCATACCAGGCAAACAGATTGACTGCGGATGCTATATCAGTCACACTACACCTTGCATTAAAACACCTAGAAGGAGGAAAAACTATGTAAGGATCTGTACATCAACTTCAGTTCTGCATTCAACACTGTGATACCAATGCAACTGGTTCAATCACAGCCTCACCTCAGGCTTTGTCCCTACCGAATGGTGCACTGCTATAGTCATCCCTTTCCACAAAGGATGAGTGACGACAGACCCTAAGAACTACCACCCCATTAGCCTGATAAATCTGATGTGCAAAGCTATGGACCTAATAAACAAGGATACAGGGAATCTCCAAACTCTGGATCCCACACAATTTGGTTTGTGAAGGGCAGATCATGTCTGCTCAACTTGGTCAACTTCTTTGAGTCAGTCACCAGAGCTGTGGATGAATGCAAGGTAGTTCATACAGCCTACCCTGATCTGGCCAACGCCTTTGATACCATTCCACACTCAGGAATCACAGAAAAGGTCACTAAGCTAGGCATCAACCCCTACATCACTAGGTGGGTTGCAAAATGACTCACAGATAGAACCCACAGTGTGAAAGTAGCTGACTCCAAGTCAGACTGCCAACCAGTCACAAGTGGAGTCCCACAGGGATCGGTCTTGGGTCCTCTCCTGTTTGGTATCTACTTCTCAGAAGTCCAGGCCAACACGATGGGACTCTGGCTTACAAAGTTCGCAGACGATTGCAAGTTGGGAGTCATTATTAACTTCCCAAGTGATTCTGACATCCTACAGAAAGGTCTCACTGAGACAAATGACTGGTGCCAGAACCATGGCCTTAAGCTCAGTGCCAAAAAATGTACCATCATCCCCTTTGGGAAAAACCCAGTTCCCATGAATTTCCACATCGATGGTAGTCTACTGAACACAGTAGGCGCTTTGAGAGATCTGAGAACGCAGGTTGATAGCAACTTCTCTTTTGACCACCACACTGCCACTGTGGGCAGAAAGTCCTTTTATGTGGCACATCTCATTACTAAGGGTTTTGCATCCAGGAAGAAAGAGGTCATCGTCTCCCTCTACTCTTTTGGCATGTACTTCACTAGACATTTGCAACAACTGAAGAGGCCGCAAAAGTACCTCACAAAGAGGATCCTAGACCTTAAACACTTGTCCTATTTGGACAGACTCAAAAAACTTATTCTCTGTCTCATATCACCTACTTAGAGGTGATCTCTGCTTGACATACAAAGCCGTGTCTAACCCAACTCTGTTAGAAATGCTACATCTAAAGAAATCCCAATCCCTCCACACCACACGCTCCAGAGACCTGAACCTCATTACCACAATCAACAGAACGTGCTGGAGGGACAGGTTCATTACCCAGAGACTGTCCATACTATGGAAGAGACTTTCCATACATGTCAAACAGAGCACCTCACTGGCTCTCTTCAAGAGAAGAGACAAAGCCTGAGGTGAGGCTGTGAGTGAACAAGGCACACAGATATGGTGCCAGTTCACTTTCTAATTCATGTAGAACACAAACAGGGATATTGTTGGGTCCCATGGAAGCTGTATTCTTAGCCTTGGACAATGCAGCTTTAACCTGTGCTGCAGTAATGCTGGGTGCCTGGCATTCTGCTGGTATTGAGAGTGGTCCTTTAGGGAGGGAGACGGGGGTAAAGTTGGCACTGAATCTGTCGGCCAATATGTTGTCAATATCTGTTGGCTCAGTATAGGAGGTACCATTGTGCAGCAACTCAGAGCAAATCTGTGTGTTGCTCTGGAAATTCTTGATATAACTATAGAAGGCTTTGTGGTTGTTTCTAGTGTCTGCCACAATTCTGCCTTCATAGCTGGCTTTGGAGGTTTTGATGAGGGATTTCAACTTTTTGTTGAGGCTAAGGGAATTTTTCCAGTCTTGGGACTTCACCTTTTTCTGCAACAGTTTCTTCCTTCTCTTGTAGAGTTTATTAATGGCAAGGGACCACCAGATTGGCTTCCTTTTTTTGGAGGAGAGCGTCTTGGTTCTGTTGGGTATGGCTAGTTCCATGCATTTATGTAAATGTTCGTACAGTGCATCAGTGTATGATTCTGCAGTCATAGATCTATTTTCCACTGGCATGGGTGCCGTGAAGGTAGCCACCTCTGTTTTTAGGAGTTCAAAGTCAGCTTTGGAGAAGTTTTTCATAGTGGATACCTTTGAGGGGGGTGTCGGTGAGATGTGGATTTCCATGGTGATTAGTTTGTGGTCGGATCTAACCAGGAAGGAATTGACTACTGGTGTAGAGCAGCAGTTGTCCATGTTAATAATAACCAGGTCAAGGATGTTGGTTCCTCTAGTGGGGGTAAGAATGAGCTGGTCCAGGGCATTGGAAATGATGAATTCCAGGAAGCATTGGGTCACGGCATTGGTGCATGAGTAGTTTTCCCAGTTGATGGAGGGGTAGATGAAGTCACCCACTATGACAGTGTTGGGTTGGATCTTAATATTTCCAAGGTGCTTACGAATGTGGAGTGTGAGTCTTGGGAAATGGTTGGGGAC